>NC_067492.1:15744915-15987228 GCF_947179515.1 Apodemus sylvaticus
GGCTCTTGACAGGGACTGGCAGTGAGCAGAGGAACTCTTAGGCATGTCCTCTAAGCCGGTGGTGGTGGATACCTATGATATCAGTGCTTGGAAGGGTGAAACAGGAGAATTAGGAGTTCCAGGCCAACCTAACCTGCAAAATGAGCTCCTGTTTCAACAACAACCAAAAACCTGCTTTCCTCTCCTCCACAGCTCAGATCAAGCCCAGGGCCTTACTTATGCTCAGTAAAGATCCAAACCAGCCAACCTGAATTTTCTAGTCTCTTTTGCTCTTTTCTAAACCAGCAAGGTCCAATAGATAAGAACCAAGAATACGTCTCCATTTTTGTTTTCCAGCTACATTCAAAACACATTCAGACATTGTGATGTATGCTTGTGATCCAAGGACTCTGGAGCAGAAGGCAAGAGAATCAGGAATTTGAAGCCATTTTGGCTACGTAGGAGAGTCAAGTCCAGGCTGCCATTAAAAGTGAGATTCTGCAATTAAAAAAAAAAAATCAAAAGCAAGAACTAAGGAGATGGCTCCTTAGGGTAATGAGGCACTTGCTACACAGGTATGAGAGTCAGAGTTCAGATTCCCAGCACCCATGTAAATGCCAGATTCCCCTCCCCTCAAATACCTTGTAATCTCCACACATGAGGAAGGTAGAAATGGAATCTGTTGGGAGAATTGCAACTAGATGCGATGAATCGGCAAGCTCTGGGTTCAACTGAGAAACCCTGCTTCCATGTATAAGATTGAGATTGATGGAGGAAGATACACCCATTGTCAACCCTGGCTTCCACATGCATGTATGTGCGTGTGGAACACACATACACACACACACACACACACACACACACCAGTCATAACATCTGTTAACAAAATAACCAAAATTTTAAAACAATTTACAGCAACTTTTTAATCTAACTCTAACATGTAAAACATTATCATCTTCGATTATAAACCATATAACAAAGTACTACCATGAGATTGGATCTTCTCTTTCATGTTATATTCTGGAAAGGTAATTAATTTACTCTTATAACTCAGTGTCAATTCCAATAACAGAATTTCCATTGGAATTACTTCATTTGTATGTAGCTTTTCTAAGATTTAATGCTGGAAAGATAGATTTTTTTAGATACTTCATTGCTTTAGAGATATTTGAACTCTTTCAGGGACCAAGTTGAATTTTCTTTTCTTCTTTTTTTTATGAGATAAAAAATCAGATCCTTTTGTTCACCTTTGGTAGACACAGATGGCAATCAGGTCCTACACTGTTCAACACAGATAGATGAGGGCTCCTCACACAAACAGGAGCTGGCACAGGCGTTTATACAGGGTAGTGTTTCTGCCAGCCATTTCCTTTGGTTGTTGGTAGTACAGAGTCAATATATCCCATTAAGGGGTAAAAATAAGGTTTTCCTTCCCCCTTCATTGGCGTTTACTGCCCTGCATTTTCTGCCAACTAAAATTGTAGCTTGTTTTCTTTTACTTCCCTCTGAGCATTTTTAACATTTCTGAATCTACCGATCTGTCCATCAGCCCACCCATCCGTGCGTCAAAGCATCGTCTCAGTCAATGCTGAGACGTCGAGTTAATCTCAGGTGCAGAGCCCCAGGGCAGGTGACAACAGTCACACCCAGTGTCACCTCCCCGTTTTTCCATCTCTCAGCCTGTGTCACCCAGATTTCTTCTGCTGATCTTCCTCCCAATTGCTCTTCTGTCTCCCACAGATGCCCCCAAGCCTCCTGCAGAGGATGCCTACCTGCGCTTTGATGAATACGGAGGCACCGGGAGGCCGAGACGATCAGCTGGAAAGTCACAAAAGGGTCTCAATGTGGAGACCCTCGTGGTGGCAGATGCAAAGATGGTGGAGAAGCACGGCAAGGATGACATCACCACATACATTCTCACGGTCATGAACATGGTAAGGGACACTGTTAGGAACCCTCTTGATACCCCTAAGACAAAGAATTCGTTATGCGGGTGGAATGACTCATGCTTAGGCACATTTTTTTTAATTGAAAAATTTGTATTGTGAAAAAAAAAATCACTTTTGTGTCTGGTTAGATTGAAACCTACACCCATACCAATATGTCTGATGGATTCTTTCCATGTACAACTGTGCCTTTAAAACACTTTCATGTGGTTTTAATTGTCCCAACAGGTTTCTAGCCTGTTCAAAGATGGGACCATTGGAAGCGACATAAACATTGTGGTTGTGAGCCTAATTTTGTTGGAAGAAGAACCTGTAAGTGGCGACTTCATTTATTCATCCTTTTGTTTTGCTGTTCAGGATGCATTTGTTGAACACCTATTGTGTTCCAATGCCTGAAATGGTCATTTGAATCTCATTTTTGAAAGTATGCTAACCATTTCATCAGGGGAAGTGTAGCCTAAAAGAGACTTATCAATTGAGCTAAATCATCACAAAACAACTCTTTATAGATTAATCTAGATAATACATTCATAGATATATCAGTAGTTGTATGTAAATGTTAAATATCATGTTGCTAAGATACAAAATGTAAGTATTCTTATATATTTAGTCCTTGTAATAAAGCTTAATTAAGTCATAGATTTTAGGGATAGTTGAGCTTTATAGCTCAGATATACCAATCAACACCAAGCTGGATATGTAAGCATATTTTGTGAATTTACCAGAAGGAATCCATCATAAATTTTTTGCAGTAAATCTATGGTCTCCTAAGCACCAACTTAGGAATGACAAAGACTAAACAAAGGAGCCTTAAACTGCCTTGGATTGATTATGGTGAGGGGCACAACACAGGGATTGGGCAAATTGCAAAAGCAGAACCTATAATAACGTGCTAAATTGCACAGTGCTCCCTGCTCTGCAGCATTTGGATCTGGAAGCTGGGTCTTTCCCTGTGATCTCACCAATCAGGAAGATGAGTTTTCAAAGCCCCCGAGGTGTGTTCTCTTCACCTCCAACCCCAATAAAGAATGTGAAATGCAGAGAGTTAGAGAGAAGAGGAAGGAAAGGGAGCTAATTGCCCAGGTGTCGAGAGTTACAGGGGTTTGAGCTTTTTGTTTTTATCCTGAAATTTTTGAGAGAGAGAGAGAGAGAGAGAGAGAGAGAGAGAGAGAGAGAGAGAGAGACAGAGAGAGAGACAGAGACAGAGAGAGAGAGAGCTTGCATGCATGTGTGCGTGTGTGCATGTGTGTGCGTGTGTGTGTGTGTGTGTGTGTGTGTTTGGGAAGCACCTGGGCATTAGTGTGCCACTCACCAACTGCTCAAGGATACTGAAGCCAGCAGCATCCTGATTCACTGACAAAATTATTATCTAAAACATTTGATTTGGTTCAACTCATTGGTTTAGCCTAGTCAAAGATTTTGAAAAAAATGACTGCTTTAGGATAGTTTCTGTCTTCTCCATTTTTATTTGGTTGTGTGAGTGTTCTGCCTGCATGTGTATATGTGCACCACAGGTGTACCTGGTACACCCAGAGGCAAGGAGAGTGTGTCGGGCCCTCCAGGACTGAAGGTATAGACAACTGTGAATTGTCATGCCAGGCTAAGAATTGTATGTGGCTTCTCCAGAAAAGTAGCCAGTGCTCTTAACCTCTGCGCCATTGTCTCTCCAGCTCTAATCCCTTACTCTTGAGAGCCTAGTGAATGGTTTTCCATTTGATAGATTTACATTGTGTTATTGATTGCTTATGGTCTTTTTAGTACCAAACTTCACAGAGAAGTAAATTATGGATGTTGTCTTTCTCACACTTTATTGAAGAAACTGTTAAACTTCAATGTGAATAAATGTATAAAAATTAACAACTTGTATTGTTACAACATAGTTAGAAAGTACATACTGAAAATTCAAGCTTACTTTAAGATTTATATTAACCTAAACTAGATTTTTTTTTTTGGTAGAGCTTGGCTCAGTGACTTTTTTTTTCTACTGATAATTTCCCCTAGAAACATGATACTTCTGCATTTGCCTCCACAGCCACAATGGTTCAACCTTCTCTCCTCTGGCAAAATCATCATTCTTTAATCCCTTCACCTTTCCCATAGGGAGGATTGCTGATCAATCACCACGCAGATCAGTCTCTAAATAACTTCTGTCAGTGGCAGTCAGCCCTTGTGGGAAAGAATGGTAAGAGGCACGACCACGCCATCCTCCTCACGGGATTTGACATCTGTTCCTGGAAGAACGAACCATGTGACACTCTAGGTATGGTATGCCCAGATCTCGCATGTGCACCTACTAGCTGGGAGGACAGGACGACAACTTTCTAATGGACTCATGGCCCTTCTGAGTCTCACCAAAGGGACATGATATACTCATGTGTCACTTTTTGTCCATCACACATTCTGAGAACTGTACCACTTGGTAATGTTTCTGTGAAGCCATCTCAGAGCGCACTCATGGAATCCGAAATGGCTGTGACATCCCTAGACACTATTTTCTTATAGGACCACTGTTGAATAAACCCTCCACTGTCTACTGAGGTCATTATGTGGTGCTTCACTGTATTTAACTCCTTCCATTGTAGAATAGCTTCCTTGTTCCATGGTGAAATGTGTTCTACTTTACTGGATTCATAGTGGTGTGGGGCATCTGTGTATCAGTCAGTTGGTATTTTTCTTTATTGCCTCAGCTGATGATCAGTGAAGTGAAGACAGTCATTTGACTAAACATGTTTTAGGTCATTCCATAAGGACCATGACCATGTAATTAGGAAGCTGGAGAAGAAACGTTGACTGATGTCACACCTCGCTGTGTCACTCACTGGTCATTGGTGTCTTCTTTAGCAAGTTCCTTGACTTTGAAGGACTCCAATCAATCAATCAATCTCTCTCTCTCTCTCTCTCTCTCTCTCTCTCTCTCTCTCTCTCTCTCTGCACAAGACATCCAGCATAAGAACAGTATCTTTTTTCACTTGCCTGCTGTATTTCCAGAGTATTTGCCCATGGTAGGAATTGAGCTTTTGATTTCTGGACAAATTGGGTTATTCACGTCAAGATCTGCAAACTTTTACTGTAGAGGGCTCTATAGTAAATGTGTTCTGTTCCGCAAAGTGGCAACTACTCCCATCAGCTATGTTAGTGAGAAACCAGTTGCAGACAGGCACAAACCAATGAGTGAAGCTTTCTCTAATGAAGTTATGCTGAGGAGACAACCGCAGACAAATGTGTAAACAAAGGCCTAAACACAGCAAGCATGCCACCAGGAATCAGTCCCTGATCTGCTTCATAGGTCACTCTAAGGAGCCTGTTATGCAGGCTTCAACATTCACATGCACATTGTGAATATCCTGGCCTAGGACTGTGCTGCCCAAAGCAAATTGATTGAGTGGCTTGAGACTCAGATTCTAATTCGAAATGTAGACACACACATTTTATATATAGTACAATATATGGTGTTTTCTAAACATATATTAGAAATACCATATATTAGGAAATACGGGGTTTTTACATTGTCAGGCCCTAAATAGGTAAGACTGGAAGCAAGACCAGAAACAGCCAGCTAGGTACCAAGTCAGCATCACTGTGAGCCACATATTAACCAAGTCTTCTTTCCTTATCTAGCATCATGTGACCTGTAGCACCTAGTCAACAGTCCTCCCTTACCTTTGTCATGTGTCATAAGTAACATATTAGTTAAATGATAATGTCTCCCAGGACACATATGTGTGCCTGCATATTCGATTTCTCAGATGATCTCATGGCTTGGCATTGAGGTGGATGCATCCAATTCACAAGTATGTATTTAAGCCTATGTGGCCACCAAGCTATGTTCCAATGGACATTAGCTTTCAAAGCTGTAAAGAAAAAAAAATCTATGTGCTATAAGGTTGATCAAGATAGAAACAAGGGATGATGGGAATGATTGTATAACTGTTCTTTCAGGGTTGTAACTTTGGAGAATGAAGACACTTACCAGATTGTGAATGGGAGAAAAATTAATCTGATCTGTACATATTCTCTGGGCATGCTTGTGTTTTCTGCTTCAGAGAAAGATCAGGAAGGAGCTGGAAAGTATATCCTACCCTTAGACAGTAGAGACACTCTTAAGCTAACATTGTACCTGGGTATAGCTGTCATTATATCAATCTCTCTTACTCTAATAGTAAACTTAGATAAGTCATATACATTTTTGTGACAATAAAGGTATTTATTAGTCTTCTGCAAAAGAAAATCCCCTAAACTTACTAATCCACTAAACTCTATGTGTATATAACCACGTAGTGTTAATATTTGAAATTGATCTTTTATTAGGATTTGCTCCTATCAGTGGGATGTGCAGTAAATACCGAAGCTGTACCATCAATGAAGACACAGGACTTGGCCTTGCCTTCACCATTGCGCATGAGTCAGGGCACAAGTGAGTGGCTTCTTAATTCACTACTCTCTATGGAAACTGGCCAAGTAATCCTTTGGCCTTCCTCTAATGATTATTATTGATCTAATCAATGACATGGGACTCATCTTGTACAAAGCTTCAAACTGTGGACTCTGAAAGGGTTTCAGGGTGGACAGAAGACTCAGTGCGACTAAACTATTTGCCACACAAGTGTAAGAATGTAAGCTCCGAAGAGCGCACATCAAATAATAGACAGATATGATGGCGCATGATTGTGATTCAGATGTCTTAGTTTCTGTTCTATTGCCATGAAGAAATACCATGGCATCTTATAGAAGAAAGCATGTCAAAGGCATAAGCCATGATTAGCATGGCAAGAAATATGGCAGCAGGCAGACATGACCCAGGAGCAGTAACTGAAAGTTTAGATTCTGATTGTAGGCGGGAGCCAGAAAGAGAAAAAGTCTGGGCCTGTCATGGTCTTTTGAGACTTTAAAGCCCAAGTCTTTCAATAAGACTGCATCTCGTAGTCTTTTCCAAATAGTTCTACCAACTGGGGATCAAACATTCAAATATATGAGCCTATGGGACGGACCATTCTCATTCAGACCACCACACCTAGCCATATGGAAACAGCTCTCTAACCCTAATACTAGCCCTGATCGCTGATTAGATACCCTAGTCTACTTGACAAGTTTTAAGGCAGGAAGAGATACTGCCTCAAAGTAAAGGGGGAAAAGGTACCTAAAGAATGATACACAAGGCCTGATCTCTATCATACGTATGTACTCATGTGCACATGCACATTCAATGAAGACCAATCACTGATGTCTGGTTTTTGTTGGTTTGTTTTTATATCACATGTTAAGGTTTTTGGGGTTGCAAATGAACTGCCCGTTACACATCTGATTCTTTTGCCTCCCAAGTTATTTATTTCCATTAAGGTTTTGCTTTGGTGAAGGCATTTAAAACCCATTCTGCTTTTTTTTTTTCCCTTTGTAGAGTTAAACACATTCACTTCCACTGAGTCTCACATGCCCTTTCATTTTTAAACTTGTATTATGTGGCAACAGTCTCTCAGGGCTGACCTTGAACTTATGACCCACCTGCCCTAGCCTTACAAGTATTGGGATTAAAGGCCTAAGCCATCCCACCTTGAAAACAGCTGATTCTTTGTATAAAACAAACTAATCATGCTAACATGTAAATCCACCCCCACTAGTGCAATGATACAATGAATTCAGTTTTCAAAATACTGGCTAAGAAGAATGTAACAATTCTTGTTTACAAATAGATGTTATCTTGAACCCCAAATCTAATACACTAGTTAAGGAAAACAAGCCATAGTCTTCAGGTAGGGTGGAAGAGAGGTATTAGAGGTAAGGGAAGAAAGGATGCTGGGGTAGGAGTTTGATTAGTAAGGCTTTTGCTATGCAAGCTTTAGGTGGGAGTTTGATTAGTAAGGCTTTTGCTATGAAAGATTTAGGTGGGAGTTTGATTAGTAAGGACTTTGCTATGCAAGCTTTGGGGTCTGAGTTCAATGCCTAGGTGTGGGAGTTGGTGCTGGTCATCTCAGGGCTGAGAGAGGCAGAGGCTAGAAGATGTCCAATACTCAATGGCTGCCTGGCTGAGGCTAATACTTGAGTCCTAGACCAAGGAGAAATGCCACCTCAAAAACAAAAGTGGGGAAAACCTGAGGAGCTGTACCAGAGCTGAACTTCTGGGTTTCCTCCAGATGTGCATACAAGTATGTGCACGCACACATGAACATGCCAAATGTGCAGACGTGGAAGACATTTTCAAGATCAGACCTTGGCCTGGGGCCTTTTTGACATGAAGTTGGTGAAACAGAGAGAAGGAGAAAGCTGAGATTCGAGGAGAACTTGTGAAATGAGCAGGGGGAAAAGAAAGTATCTTCCAAAAGACTACTGGATTAAAGTACTTTTGAAAATGCAAAGAAATTTGAAACTCAAAATTGAGTTCAAATTGGTTTTTCTTTTGCTCCAAGAATTTCTAGTGAGGCTCTCATTAAGCCGCTTTCCCTCCTTGAACAATGGCTTTAATCTCTCTGCTCCTCGTCGCTCCTTCTGGAATTTTCGCTCTTCATTCACAGGCTTTAGCGTATTTAGAAAGAATGTCTCTCCAGCAAATCCTCTCAGCTCCCTGGATAGGCATAAATGATTGAATTTAGCAGAGTGAGGAATGCAGAGATGCTTCTGCCAGATGCCTTTTGAGATTAGTAACTATGCTTTTGGGAATAGTCACCTCTAAGTCCCAGGGACTTTATTGATAACTACCCAGTATACAGCCACCCTCATCCACTTGCTTGGTAAATTGGAAAGAGTGCTAGCAAAGAAATGTCTAGATCATATATTCATCCTCATTTGTTAGAGCCTACTTCTATATAGTAATATTAGCTATAATATATTAATAGCTATATAATAATATTATATTTTCCCCATAGGAATTATAACTGGTTATACAAATGACTTTTTTTCGTGACTGGAGAGATGGCTCAGCTTTTTTTTTTTTTTTTAAGATTTATTTATTTTATTTATTGTTATATGTAAGTACACTGAAGCTGTCTTCAGACACTCCAGCAGAGGGCATCAGATCTTGTTAGGATGGTTGTGAACCACCATGTGGTTGCTGGGATTTGAACTTGGGTCCTTCGGAAGAGCAGCCAGTGCTCTTAACCACTGAGCCATCTCACCAGCCCATACGAATGACTCTTAAGAGGCAGATTTTATTTCTTTAAATGATCAGATTAAGAACAGTTTAAATTCATGATAAATTCATATAAACATTTCTCTGTGCTTTGCCCTTCTTGAAAGAGATATGACAAAATTGGCTCTGTTTCCTAAATATTTTCCAAAGATGGCTGCAGAAGCATTTTGTAGCACTTCCTAAGACAACAAGAGACAATGCATTTGCTTTGCGTGCAAGGATACCTGAAATCAATTAGGGTCAATGTATGTTGATCTTTAGGGAATCTCAAAGAGGGTATCAGAGTATGGGTAGCTGTGCGCCACCTGATGTCATGGATGCTGGGAACCACACTTAAGTCCTCTGGAAGAACAGCAAGCGCTCTTAAACACTGAGCCATCTTTGCAGCCCACCGTATAATGCATTTAAGTGAGACTGTCCTTCTGCAGCAGACTTTATTATTCTAACGTCATAGAAAGAATGGTATTCAGAAATCATTTACAGTGCTAACAAGCTGAGTGTTCTCCAACAGGGTGAGTGTTCTCTAACAGACTGAGCTCTGGGAAGTTCCAGTTTTCTCTCCTGTGTCTTGAACAGTTTTCATCATTATTTTGTAAAGATCTTTATCTTTATGAAGTGATTCAATTGTAATCTGAATTAGAGAGTTTAGCTAATCAGTTGATGATCTTTTGGGGGAATATTTATACGGTGCTTAGCTTTATGAGCAGATATCCATAAAGGGCTTATAATTACCTTCTCTTGTGCCTACGTCCTCCTTAGTCTCAGCCTGTGTGCCATAGCTCTAGGATTGGTGCCAGGAGAAATTGACTAGTTTTAATTTTTACAAATGAGCCATCTAAACTTTAAGACAGCTAAAACATTTTTTAACATTTATTATTTTACTCATCTTGTTTTATTTTATGTGCATGTGTGCATGCATATCTGAGTGTATATATGGGTATGTATGTGTGTGCACGTGTACTCTGTGTGTGTGTGTATGTGTGTGTGTGATTCGTAGGAGTTAATTCTTTTCTTGCATCCTATATGTTCCAGGGATTGAACTCCAATAGTCAAGAGTTTGGCCACTAGTGTTTTTCACTACTGACTCGTCTTCCTGATCTAACCTAAGAAATCTTGACCAAGGTGTCCTAGCCATTAAATACCTAGCAGATAAACCCTTCTTCTGTTTTGTGGCCAATAAATAATGAAGTCTTTAACATTCTTAAAGTTTTTCGGCAGAAATTATACAGCAGTTCATAGTAACTAATTTTGTCATGATTCCGGTCTCCCGCCTGGGTCTGCTGAGTCTAGGTGGTTTTTCCCCACATTTTTCTGGTGGTAACTTAGAGCATGGGTTCACAGAAGGCAGTTTTCCTTTCTGTTTCAGCTTTGGCATGGTTCACGACGGTGAAGGTAACCCCTGCAAGAAGGCAGAAGGCAACATCATGTCACCCACACTGACTGGAAACAATGGGGTGTTCTCATGGTCTTCCTGTAGCCGGCAGTATCTAAAGAAATTCCTCAGGTAAAATGGACAAAATCCTGGGGTCTGTGTCCATCTGTAGCAGTATTCAGTGGCTATGAGAGCAAATATTCAAGCCAGGCCTGGTAAACAGCCTAGTCATTGTGACTACTTGGGAGACTGAGACAGAATGATTGAAAGGTAATGGTCTAACCTGGGTTAGAATGTAAGTTCAGGGCCAGCCTGAAGAATAAAGAAAAAAGGGGGGAGGTGTGCTTACAGATAGAACTCATCAGTAGAGTGTTTGCCTCACATATACAAAGCACCAGGTTTAACTTCTAGTGCCCATAAAGGCAATGAACCAAATGGCAAATACTCCATAGAAATATCTTTTGGTATTTTAATGAAAAGAAAGACTAAAAGTTCCTAGTACAATGACACTGATGAGTATAATGATCCGGTTGTTAAGATATTGGAGTCCTATTACTAGGCTAGATTCCCTCCACATGTTGCCTTAGGGTGGCCATATGGTAAGTGCACCTACTATCTAGCCTGACTACTTGAATTCCATACTGGGGAGTGACATGGAGGAGAGAGAACTGACTTCTGCAAGTTGACCTTTAACCTTCATGCTTGGGTTGTGGTGGTCAGGAGCTCAAATATGTGCAAACATGTACACCCAGGCACACACAAATAAATTGCTTAATATATGTCAGCCGGCATGCGGCAGGCTCAAGATTTACTTAGATCCATTTTGACCCTAAAATCTAAAATTCATAATCAATCTCTCTGCCTTCCTCCCTCCCTCCTTCCCTCTCCCTCTCCCCCTCCCTCTCCCTCTCCCTCTCCCTCTCCCTCTCCCCCCCCCCCCCTCTCTCTCTCTCTCTCTGTTCCAGGACTCCTAGACTATAGCCTTTTTACTGTGACTAATTATTTTAATCTAACACACCAGCTTGTAGAACTTAGGAGAGCACAGCCCTTGATTTATATTTTTAAAATGAACCCCAGGGCTGCAGAGATGGCTCAGCCATTGAGACTGCCTGCTGCTCTTGCAGAGGGCCAGAGTATGGTTTTCAGCAGCTATGTTGGATAGCTCCTAAATGTCCATGGTTCTAGCTAGAGAGGAACTGATGCCCTTTTCTGACTTCTGACAAATGCTTACACACAGAGAAACATACACTTAAGTTAAAAAAAAAATCAGAGTAAGCCTTAAAAAACAAAACAAAACTCAGTGCTTAATAGCATGCACGTCTCTCCATCTTTTTGATTCACATAGATCTGATATAACACATAGGTATGTGTGCTCTAATCGCTCCCCCTTTGACCAGATATTCATGAAGTTTCATGGCAAACTGACGTTCCTGATATGTTCACACCTGTGCTACTGTATATTAGCTGGAAATATTCGCAGATTACATATACGCACGTGCAGCTGACTAATGGCCAAAGCATAGTAAAAATGGAGAGATATTTGCTGATTTATCACAACCCACATCCCCATACATTTTTATATTAATTGTAGATTCATTGTTTGGGGATTGACATTGTCTTTCCTACTTCATGTGAGGATGAGTTCAGTAAATATAAATCAAGATCAACTCCATGTGGATTAAATTACCATCTTGGCTTTGCTTCAATTCAGGGCTTTGGGCAGTTATGATAACTACAGCAGCAATTGACATTACCTTCGCTGCTGGGTTAAGCACATTACATTTTCTTGTTTCAGCCACATAACAGCCCTTGTGGGAGTCATAATCATTAAGGAAGTTTACAAGAATTATACAAAGTCATTATGGATGCATGGTTGATAGTACCTCCCCATCTCTGACTCCAAGTTTGCATTTAATATCACTACTATTTAACTTCTTAGCGATGGCACAGTTTGATTACATGAATAAATTGAGAATAATATAATTTTGTTAAAAATATCTTTACCACATTGTCAAGACTCCTCAAGGAAGCTTTCTGCCTTTTGCCCCTGATTCTAAAGTTTATTTTATGGGGTGCTCTTATATTTTACACAAGGTCTCTTATATATGCCTAGGGTGGCTTTGAATGTCTCCTTCCTAAATGCTAGGATTCTAGGTCTATAATCACACAACCAGAACCTCCTTTATTCTTTGGATATAACTTTGTTTGGTTTTGTTTGTAAAGCTTATTTGAGACAACGTACATCCTCATCTTCTCATTAGTCCTATCTTTAAAAAGTATACCATCACTTAAAACCCCATGAAGACAGATATCCTTTGTGTCTGACTTATTTTGTGTTTTAATTTCTTAAGCTAATTCGAACCTGACAGTAGGCTCTCAGTAAGAAAAAAAAAATGTCCAGCGTTGTTGGTATAAGACTGAAGAAGGGAGATTTTCCTTATATTTACACTTCCATCTCCTACCCAGTCCTAGCGTGCATTAGTTAGATGGCCAGAACTTCCAGCCCCCCTATAAAACCCTTTATGACAGTATGCATTCCAGCCTTTTAGATGGGACTCACTCTTTGCAATAAAACATACTTTTTTTTTTAAAAACTTTAAACACATGCCTGTGTCTCTAAGCACATTCTGTTTCTTTGCATGACTGCCCTCACAGAGGTGCAGTTTTAAATGGAAAAGGTCACAGATGAACAGAGCCGTTAATAAGGATGTGTTATCAATGTGTAGTACACCACAGGCCGGCTGTCTGGTGGATGAGCCCAAGCAAACGGGACAGTATAAATATCCGGACAAACTCCCGGGACAGATTTATGATGCCGACACGCAGTGTAAGTGGCAATTTGGAGCCAAAGCCAAGCTGTGCAGCCTTGGGGTTATGAAGGTATGTTTCCTTGTGATGTCTAACTTGCATTAGGGATGTGCCATGTGCCAGTACCTTCCCAAAGGATAAACATTTGGCTTGCTGAGGCCAAAGGTTAGCATCTGGGTTATCTCCAAAATGTCATTGGTTTGGCATGATAATTAAGTGGTAATTTTCCTGTCAATGAATTATCCGGGCTTATCCCCCATAGACCATGCATGCCTGGTTTAAATACCAGTTGTCTGTGTCCTTGGAAGAAAATGTTCCCCTTCCTCCTTGCAGACTTTCTTCCTCACGGTAAAGCTGGGAATGGTAGCTCCTGCTAACCAAGGCCTTTGCTGTCTTTATGCTCACTCATGTAAAGAGGGGTGCTTTCAAATCTCCATTACATTGATAAACAGGTGCCCTTCACAGTGTAAGAATACTAATACAGCAGACAACTCCCTCTGATACCATGAGTTGACTGCCTCTTTCCTGGTCTCAGCATGGTTTTCGCATTAACTCTTGGGGAACAAGATTGCAGCAAAGATACATGAGAAAAATACAAAATTCTGGCATTCTGGCACTCTAGCACATAGAAATAAGAGAATCAGTGTTGTGCTCCATCAGGAAGTGCATACCTGACAACGTTGTAGTCCCAATGCCAATAAAATGTGCCATGGTTTTAAAGTTCGTTTATTTCCAAAGTTCCTTCATTTCCCGTGTCTGGTGGAAGATATGAAGTGTGGGAAATAGAAGTTGGTAGCCTCTTCTTTCTCCCACTACTTCCATTCTTTATCTTCTTCCTCTTCCTCCTCTTCCCCCTGTTGCTCCTTCTCCATCACCATAGCAACACACATCAGCAGCCAACCAGTCTTCCTGTCTGCCTAACTGCCACCGCCACCGCCATTCCCGCAGTCTCTGCATGACCCCCCTTCCTACAAAAGGCATTCTACCCAAAGATTTATTGCACCTGACCTCCATCTTCAAAACCACTTTGAAGTAAAAGTTATTGCTCCCCTTTCACCTACATCCCAGAGAAGGCATCCAGCTTGCCTAAAGCCACAGAACTTTTAAATGATGAAATCTAAACAAAACAAATCACCTACGCGGAAGTTAAGCCTCCCCCCCTCCTTCCTTGGATACCAGTTTTCCTCCACCTGACAGTTCAGCAGCCACTGTCATGACTTGTGTGCTATCTCTGTAGCTCTCTGCTTTTCAGTAAGAGAACTCCCCTATTAAACAGAAGTCCATTCTTGAGAAACGGGATCTATCTAGTCACAAGTTTGACGGGGAGCTATATAAGTTAATGTAATTTAAAAAGCACTACTATTAAAGCCTAATCCACAGCTGCATCTTTGGGGCATATCCTCCATGACACGTGGGCTTTGTGTTGGCAAGTGTTTATGTATGGTAGATTTTAAAAAAGGAGCAAGTTTAAACCTGTTTCAATTTGCCTGATGAACTACATTAGGGGGAGTAGCTCACTCACTGTAGAAGGTATCTCAACTCTTCACTTCATCCTGAGATTGACCAGCTTTCTCAGTCATTGAATATGCGCACATTGTAAGTACGGGAGCTAGTAGTAAGTATGGTTCCCTTTAGACACACAAGGGAGCTCCTGAGTGAGTCACATTCCGCTGGGGTCATGCCTGTTCTGTTTCAAGCAGTGAGTAAGGTGTCAGTACCTCCCCTTAATCTTTTTCTGGTGCCACATCATATTTTTAAAAGATGGTATCTCAGCCTGCGTTGACCCTGCAAAGCCTAGTGGATGGAAATGAAATTCTAAATGAAAAGGCCTGAAATGATGGCCGGCTCAGAGCTGCCTGGTTGTCTGGCAGAGAGCTGGAGAGAGTGGGTTAACAGAGACGGTTTAAGACGCCAATGAAGGGGGAAGGCGAGACTGATCGATGGCTCCTGAGTGTGGGTTTGTTTTCCCTGTGAACTAGCCTTTGGTATTTCGACAATCTAGCTTATAACCTGAGTCATGGACACACTTCTCATGGTCATTCATAGTGCTCTACTGTGCTCTAACACACACACACACACACACACACACACACACACAGTTTTCAGCATAATAAAATCCCATTAAAAATATTTTGCACATATCTTCAAGGCTTTCATTGCTCCATCATTATTTTCTCTTTCAACCTTTTTCCTTCAATCTTCATGAACTTTGCCATTCCTCCTAGAAAGGCAGGGTTACGTAGTAGTTATAAGCATGTATATAGAGGTAGAGAGATGGCTCAGTGGTCAGTGCTTCTTGCTCTTCCAGAGGACCTGAGTACAATTCCCAAACCTACACTGGGATCCTTATAACTTCCTGTGCTCTAGTTCCAAGAGATCTGATAACCTCTTTTGGCTTCTTGGGGCACTTATATTTATGCACAAACACACACACACACACACAGAGAGAGAGAGAGAGAGAGAGAGAGAGAGAGAGAGAGAGAGAGAGAGAGAGAGAGAGAGAGAGAGATTAAAAATAAAATAATCCTCTTTTATAAAAAGTACACATGTACGTACTCCACCCTTGGGAGCTATGGCAGATATCTGTAAAGAGAAGGTAATGGTTCTCGGGCTAATTTGTGAAATTGTTCTGTGAGTCTATTTGTATCCTTCTACATGCAGGTCTTTCCTCTTGATCTCTTCCTTCTGTGATCAGCATCACTGCCACCAGTGTGCCTGACTTTCTCATAAAGACGGAGGTGTCTGACACTGTTTTTTACTTCTGCCCGTTCTTCCTCTTCCCCCAACCTCTCATTTCCTTTGCAGAGTAAACCCCACTGATCTCTGCTTCTTCCCGCCATGTTTCAGTTTGAGGGGTGTGACAGATGTCCTAAAGCAGGGCTGCATATGGAGAAAAAGAGGTTGTTTTATGTGACAGCTGACAGGGTGGTTCACAGTGTTACGCTGATGTTGTTCAGCTCCAGTGAGGGTTTTCCTAACTGTGTCACAATGGGGATGATGTCCGTGGCCAGAGCATGTCTAAAAGAAAAGAATCCCACTGCAAGGGTTAGGCCAGACAGGGAGATAGTGGAGCCAGGCCCAAGGTATTACAGTGCCCCTACTCACATGAGAACTAACTGGGCTCACAGGAAAAATACCTTGATTGCTGTTGTGTGAAATTCTCTGGGGAGTCAGAAGCACATTTTCTTTTAAGATTTATGTATTTATTTTATGTATACAAGTATACTGTAGCTGTCTTCTGACATACCAGATCACATTACAGATGGTTGTGAGCAACCATATGGTTGCTGGGAATTGAACTCAGGACCTCTGGAAGAGCAGTCGGTGCTCTTAACCACTGAGCCATCTCTCCTGCCCCAGAAACACATTTCTAGCCCCATTCCCCCAGCTGGAACACTAACAACAGGACAAAGAGATCATTCCACCCATGTCTAGCTTAGTGACCCAAGGAGTTTCTTAGGTTTCCTTATAGGTACATGGGTGACTCAGAGACAGAAATACCACACGACTGTCCACCTATCATGAGTGCTCATTTGGGAAAGCTGCTTCCCATCCCTGGAGCTCTCTGTACAACTTGGCAACAGCTTGGGCAGTTGAAGAATCTCTTTCCCCTCTGCGATTCATTATTGCCAGTGTAACCTTGGGAATGAACCTGCTGATCTTAAAAATGACAGGACATTTCAGGGATGTATAAGTTACCTGCACTTCCTGTTTCCTAAGAACCCCTCTCCAGGAGGGAATGTTTCAATCAGAAGAAAACCACTGCACAATAAGCCCTGACAAGGGCACATCTCCACCCACCTGAAATCTTCCCACTAGACCCTGTTTGATAAGGACTCCACCTCTCAACGCTGATATACTGGAGACTAAACTCCCAACACGTGGGTACTGGGGGTTCAAACCATAGCCAAGGAAAAGCAGTGTTCATGAAAATGAGTTGCTAACAGTACCCAGTGGTCCATGCCATTTAGACAAACCTAAAGAGGGTTATCTCCATAGCAACCGATGAGAGGAACACCCTCTCAGTGTTATACACTGAAAAACAAATAGATACTGGGTCATCAAGTTGAACTGGTGATGCTAATTGAGAGGTCTAAAGCATAGCACAGGAATCAATGTTTATATGCTGGTGATTTCCCTGCACTGAACATAAGTAGAAAAAAAGGTGCACCCCAGAGTTGATTTTTGGTTCTGTAGCCCCCATTCCCATCATATAACTGGGGTGCAAGCATCCAGATTGATTGACCCACTGAGAGAATTTGAAACCAAATAGAAATTGTGGGGAAGACATTTGAATACTAATGAATGTTGGAGTGCCACTCATTTCAGAGACTGTTTCTCTTAGAAGGCATTAGGATATGCCTCTAGGTGTTTTGCCTCTAAGAATTTGACATTGGGCTTAAAGAAGGAAGAGTATAGGGAACGTTTCTAGAAGCTTCTACCAAGTTCTCTGTGATTATAACACATCATCATTCAATTTCTACTGCCTTTTCCCCACAAATTTACATCCTGGTGATATCAACGCTCTTATGCACCTTCAAAAATTCTATTCAATATTTCCTTTCTCATGTGTACAGCCTTTGTCTGTGGATTTCCTATTCTAGAATACTGCACTGCCTTCTCTATGATGAACATGCAATCATTCTGTACTGATAAAGATGTGACCCAAGAGATACCTCTCTTTCTCCCCAGGATCATTTAAACACTATTTCCTCGGGGCTCCCTCTTATATCTGGACCATTATGATCATGTGGTTCCATATTGGAATCATATATATTTGCTTCTTGCCCAAGTTGGTGTAAAACCTACTCACTATTTGTCTGACATAACAGGAGGTCCTCATAATTGGTCTGGTAACAAACAATGGTTGAGGTTCACTGTTTTAGATACTCTAAATTTTCATAAGGTAGATTTTGCTCCCATCCCCTCTCTCTCATTCTTCAGGATGATTTCATGTGGTAGAAGGGTTATCTCAGGCTGGGGAAATGGCTCAGTAGATAAGGTTGATAACCAGAGTTGGATCCTTAGCACCCATTTAAAATCCTGGTTGTTGAGCATGGCAGCTAGCCTATGATCCTAAGGCTCAGAAGGCAAGATGGTATCTTTTAGCTAAGTTGGCAGAATCAGTGAACTTCAGTTTTAGTAGGAGACCCTGTCTCAATAAAACAAACAAATAAAACATATACAGTTGAGGAATATACCCAGCATTGACCACTGGTCTCTAAACATATATGCACATACATGCCCCTCCACATTCGAACATGCATACACTCTTGTGTATGTATGGAGGGATCCAGAAAATTCCCTCCAAGTGTTTTGTCTGAGAGAAATCATAGAAGATACTTAGGGCAAAAGTGACTTAGTCAGTAGTGTTCTTAGATACACATGGGCATGCAAAAAGAGATGGCATCTGGGAATGCATACTACAAGATATTGCCAGCATCACTTGTCTGTGCCATTTGGCTAAAGAAGCCATATTTCTCTTTTAATAATCTTGTAATGATACCTCACCTTCAAGAGATAGTTTGGCTTACCCCTCTTATCTGCCAAAAGGGAAGTGCAGTTAGTTCAACACTAGATTGTATTGCAGACCAGTTGGCTGAAGATTGGAGTCATACTCCAATTCTTCTTGTAATTGTTTGTAATGTTTGTTTGTTTGTTATTCTAGATCGCTTTGTCTAAATCCAGTGTTTTTTAATATACCAATAAAAATCTGTGGCATTATTATTGTTCCCCTTAAACTCAACAGTAAAGCAATTAAAGTAAACTAATCTAAGATCACACATAGAGCCCCAATAGAAAAGAAAACCATGAAACCCTGACTTCTGAGTCAACATGGATTGAATTCTTGATTATATACATTTGAATGAACTTTTTGAACACTGAGCAATATAACCATTGATTTATATAGAAATAGCTCTATTTTTATATACATATCTTTACTATTGGATCCAGAAAATTCCCTCCAAGTGTTTTGTCTGAGAGAAATTATAGAAGATACTTAGGACAAAAGTGACTTAGTGAGTAGTGTTCTTAGCTACTGCTTGCCTGACAAGACTCAAAGACTGGAGGCAACTTTCAAATGTCCTTAAGAGAGTGACTGAAAACAGACTGGTATGTTTGTTTTATTTTAAAAGGAAACAGACACAGAAACATGGAGAACTAAAAACTATATGTTGGGAAAAAAAGTCATGAGTCCATTTGGTACAATTCTACACTCTGAAGTTGAAGGACAGATATGCCTTCTCTGACAGCTACTGGAACAATGGTTCCAAGAGGGTCATTTTGAAGGGTACTAATGTTTTGTCTTGATTGTGGTGGTGTCTACTCTGTTACATAAACATTGTCAGAGCTTTGAGAACCATATGCTGAAAACATATGGCTATAATTGGGATTTCAGTGAACTAGATTCTTAAAATGATGTCAGTAACATCATCTGTTGGTTGCTGCTTTTTAATTACTGCTCCCTACTTAAAAGCTTGGGTGGAGAAATTAAATACAAGGTGTTTCAGTCCCAGCCTAGGAGAGACTCACTGCTAAGAGCAGTTGAAGAATTCTTCTGACTTCCTGAGTCTCATTTTTCCCATTAAGCACGCGGAAGAAAACAGGTGTGGAGTCAATTAAATAATACAGGGGAAACTCATAACAATAAGACCTGGGTTTTTTGTCCTTTTCTTTCTTGTCTTGTCTTTTCAATAGTGAGTTGAACCTAGCACTTCCTGCATGCCAGATAAGTGCTCTTCCTTGGACCAATATCCTCAACAGTGTCCAACTTCATTATGTTTTTAGAACATTTTATCAGAGTCTCATACCCCTTTTTTAAATTATATTCTTATCATATAGACCAACTTGGCCTCAGAATCACATAGTTCCATCTGCCTCTGCCTCCTGAGTGCTGAATTAAAGGTATGTTCCACCACCACTGGTCTATTTATTGAAGACCCCTTTTAAGAATCCCAGATTCTGTACCAGAAAACAACCTCTCCCAGCAAAGTTGTTTTCCAATTATAAAGTCAGTCATTTTAATTCATATACTGACTTATTGAAAATATTTACTGAAGTCTGTCTTGTACCCTGCCCTTACAATAGCAGCACTCTGTTAGGAATGAAGGTGATAGATACATGGGAAATATTATAAACAAATAAAAATCATAAGCAAATAAATTATTGGTGAAATGACTTTGGAAGAGAGTGGGTTTAAGGTTGATTGGGTGGTGGCCAATTCAGTTTCCATTAGTGATGCTGGGATGTTACTAAGTTTTAGAGCATTTACCTAGCATGTGTGAAGACCTGATTCACACAAATGCATACATGTGCAAACAAACACACACACACACACAAATGAATTCTGAAAGTGAGCCAATGTTAGGCATTGGCTGGGGATAGAGATAGAACAAGAAGTACAAAGGATAGTATTTGGAGCAACCTGTAGGTGCTTTCAGAGCGCTGAGCCCGTGTAGATAAAGCGTGCTGCTTAGTAACTGGAAACTTAATATAACATAAAAATCACCTAGGAAAGGGAGTCTTAATGAGGAATTATCTAGATAAGATTGGCCAGTTGTTATGTTTGGGGCGGGGTACTATCTTGATTATTAATCCATGTAGGAAGACATAGCTCACTGTGGGAAACACCATTCCCTAGTCAGGGAGTCCTGGAGTGTAGAAGAGAGGAGAAAGCCAGCTGAGATCAAGCAAGCATTGATACATTGATTCTTTCTTTGATTTGATTATGGACATATCTGCTTCTAGGTCCTGATACTGCTAGAGTGAACTGTAACCTGGAATTGTTAACCAACTCAGTTTCCCCCCTATAAGCCGCTTTTAGTGGAAGGCTTTTTATCACACCCAAGGAAGTGTGAGCACAACAGCAAGAGTTAACCTGTAAGATATGAGATTAAAGGGATAAAGAGGATCAGTGTCTGCCGTAGAAGGGAATGAAGACTCTGGATTTACACTGAGTGTAGTGAGACAGCATCACGTGATTTGAACAAAGAAGTAACCTGAACTGACTGACCTACATAGTAGGCTTCCTCGAGTTTCTAATGCTGGCCAGTATAGCTTTCTATAATGATAGGACTGTCTTCTCTTATTGAATATGATACCCACATATCCTCTCTGATTCTCAAAAGCATAGGATGTGACTAGGGCAAAAGTTGTATACAGTTATGGACCATTGTTTTGGGTAGTGTCTTGTTGAGAATTCACTAGGTAGTGATGGAATTAAGCAGAACAACTTGCCTTCTGATAAAGGGTATGGCATAAAGGCACATACAAAGTGGCAGGGGACAGGGTGGCAGCAATGGGTGTGGGAACAATTGTTTAGATTCGGGAGGTACTTTGAAGGTAAAGTCAACATGATTGTATGGCTCCCAAAGGACTGGTGAGCGTCTGGATATGTATACAACCTATAGAACTTGAGTCTTCAGAAGCTTTTAAACATTTTCAATGTGTCATATTTTACTAGAAGGAACTTGTCTTGTGGAATATAACCAGAGAACATGGGTCAGCCAATGACAGGACCCAGTACAGCCAGCACAGCTTAAATATGCAGTCTTGTTGAGGTGAGAGGGATCATATCCAGGCAACATGAAACCTTAGGGTCTCTGTGGTTATTTCTCTTTCTCTTAAATTATGACTTAAGTCCAGGTAATTATAGATAAGACAAAGTAGAATATACTGGAGGGGGAGAGAGAGGGAGGTACCAGCAAAAAAAGAAGAAGAAGAAGAAGAAAAAGTGCAAGCTCCCACTTTTTGTTTACTTTGAAAGGGAGTTTTCTCAGAGGGTTTTTGTGGTCGTTAAAGCATGTCATCGGCTATAATTACGTTTGACTTCTGCACTTCACCACAGGGGAAATAACGTGTCCGTACAGCCTGTCTCCTCTCACTCTGGAATCCCCGTGTTTTGCCTGCTCTTCTCCAGCTGCCCTTTGTCTCAGCCCCGTGGCTTGGCTTTGGCTGTGTTGTCTAGACCACCCTCCCCCTCTACCCCCTTCCCTTTCTTCTTCGCCCTCTCCTCTCGCTCTGTGCTGGGATCATTCTGATAGCTGCTGTAGGTATGGGCCATGGTTCTCCATTGGCTGTAGGAAACGAACTATTTAGTCGTCAATGTTAGGGCTTGAACTGATGCTAGCTTTGAAGAAGCTCACTAGCAAAGTGATCTTTGTTCCAAATGGATGGATGACGCCTCTAGCCCAAGTCCATAGGACTGACTTGAACTGTTTCCATGGAGACCCCTTTTTCCTCCAGTCCAACCTACAAGCCTCACATCTCTTGCTCAAAAACTTCCTTCAACTTGAGAGCACCTTGATATGGAAGCCCATAGAGATGGAAACCCTGATTCCATTTGTTGAGAGGATGCCTCAAAACCCTTTAAATTACTTCATAAGTCTACTTCCAGAATTCCATTGCCATGGTACTGGGAAATCACAAGAATGTGGAAATGATGGTGATAATAATAGCCAACGCATTAAGGGCCATGCATGCTGAACAGAACGGTCCCTGACTGTGTGGTATCTCATTGGTCCATAAGCACACCTCTCTGGGGTCAGGTGATAGTTTGATAACTCTTAGACTAACAGCTAGAGAAAAGTGGACCTGTAGCTGGTAGCAGTTCTAAAGCATGCCAGGGACATGGCCTGAGTCAGAGTGGCTTTACTCCTTCCTTGTGTTCTGCTACCCAGGGTATTGTCACCGTCATCAGAAAACAGACCTCAGGCCCAATGGCTCAGAGGGTGAAGGTGATGGCCACCAAGCCCAATGACCCGGGTTTGATTGCCAGCACTCACATGGTGGAAGGAGAGAACTGATGTTTGAAAGTTGTTCTCTGACCTCCACATGTATATGCACATATGGACACGCATGTGTACACACACACACCAAACTACCTACTTCTTAAGCCCAACTGTCAGTGCTCTGGTCATTAGTCAGTGCTACCATCCTAGTCATGAAACATACATGAACATGCAGGTTCCACAGACTTCCTCTTTATCCTCATACTACAGCAAATTGCTCGACTGCTACCAACTCAACTTGCCCATATTTTCTGAGGAGTTTGTTTGATTGTATTCATCTCCAAATAAAAGACTGTACCCCAAAGCCTTGACTGTTTGTCCTTTTTGTGTGTATTATCAGTCTCACTGTACCTTTTCTTTTTTTCTCTTTCTCTCTTCCTTTCAGGACATTTGCAAATCACTCTGGTGCCACCGCGTGGGCCACAGATGTGAAACCAAGTTCATGCCTGCAGCAGAAGGGACCGTTTGTGGCTTGAGTATGGTAACTGCACTTGTTAGTCTGTAGCTCTGGAATGATGCTGAGGTCATAAAACTATAGCCATAGAAGAGCACATGTTCTTGGCTGGTTCTTGTTCTTCTTCTTCTTGTTCTTCTTCTTGTTCTTCTTCTTCATCTTGTTCTTCTTGATCTTGTTCTTCTTGATCTTCTTCTTCTTCTTTTTCTTCTTCATCTCCTCCTCCTTCTCCTCATCCTCTTCATCCTCCTCATCCTCCTCCTCTTCGTCCTCTTCCCCCTCGTCCTCATCCTCATCCTTCTCCTCCTCCTCGTCCTTCTTTTCATCTTCTTCCTCCTCCTCCTTCTATCTTCTTCTATCTTCTCTTTAAATTAACCAGCACTATCAAGTGAGATTTATAAAGCAGAATTCCAATATAAGTCAGTTCATTCTTTTTTTATTCAATATAATTTTTTATTTACATTTCAAATGATTTCCCCTTTTCTAGCCCCCCACTCCCCGAAAGTCCCGTAAGCCCCCTTCTCTCCCCCTGTCCTCCCACCCACCCCTTCCCACTTCCCCGTTCTGGTTTTGCCGAATACTGCTTCACTGAGTCTTTCCAGAACAAGGGGCCACTCCTCCTTTCTTCTTGTACCTCATTTGATGTGTGGATTATGTTTTGGGTATTCCAGTTTTCTAGGTTAACCTTTTGAGTCTGGGTTACTTCACTTAGTATGATGTTCTCTAGCTCCATCCATTTGCCTAAGAATTTCGTGAATTCATTGTTTCTAATGGCTGAATAGTACTCCATTGTGTAGATGTACCACATTTTTTGCATCCACTCTTCTGTTGAGGGATACCTGGGTTCTTTCCAGCATCTGGCAATTATAAATAGGGCTGCTATGAACATAGTAGAGCATGTATCCTTATTACATGGTGGGGAATCCTCTGGGTATATGCCCAGGAGTGGTATAGAGGATCTTCTGGAAGTGAGGTACCCAGTTTTTGGAGGAACCGCCAGACTGATTTCCAGAGTGGTTGTACCAATTTGCAACCCCACCAGCAGTGGAGGAGTGTTCCTCTTTCTCCACACCCTCTCCAACACCTGCTGTTTCCTGAATTTTTAATCTTAGCCATTCTGACTGGTGTAAGGTAAAATCTCAGGGTTGTTTTGATTTGCATTTCCCTAATGACTAATGAAGTTGAGCATTTTTTAAGATGCTTCTCCACCATCCGAAGTTCTTCAGGTGAGAATTCTTTGTTTAACTCTGTACCCCATTTTTAATAGGGTTGTTTGGTTTTCTGGAGTCTAACTTGTTGAGTTCTTTATATATATTGGATATTAGCCCTCTATCTGATGTAGGATTGGTGAAGATCTTTTCCCAATTTGTTGGTTGCCGATTTGTCCTTTTGATGGTGTCCTTTGCCTTACAGAAACTTTGTAATTTTATGAGGTCCCATTTGTCAATTCTTGATCTTAGAGCATACGCTATTGGTGTTCTGTTCAGAAACTTTCTCCCTGTACCGATGTCCTCAAGGGTCTTCCTCAGTTTCTTTTCTATTAGCTTCATTTTTACACAGATATTTTTATTTGTGTTTCTCTCTTTTAGATGAGACCTTGCATCTTAAGTGTCTCTGTATCACTCAACTGGTAGGCTTTAGTGTGTTCTGTTTGTGGGCTAATTTCCATGTCCTGTGAGAGAGCCCCATGGGGCAGCTGTCCCCATGAGTACAGAAATGATTGTCTACACAACCTTTCATACTCATTTCTACTGTCTTCCTTTTCCTAGGAGGGTATGGTGGGAAAGGTACCCTGGGTGTAGAAATAATTGAAGCATATTCAGCAAGTCCATTTGAAAGACCATGAAAGAATTTATCATTTGATGAGGTGGTACACATTTTCTGATCTCTGCCATTCACTTTTCTAAAACACTCTTCACCCGGGGACAAGAATTGGTCATTTAGAGTGATTTCAATTCCTTGGTGGCTATTGAGTATGAAATATCAAGATAAGGCTCTGAAGGGATGGAAATGAAAAGCACGGAAAAGTCGACTCTGTTCTTCTAAGAACCTGTAGCAGAAGCCATCAACTGTTACTGGCTTTCAGACATCTCTTCCTTAAGCACTGCCATCACCCAGGAGTTGAGAATGAATGTCAAGTGAACTGTAATAAGGACATGTATCAGTGTGGGCACTGGAGTTTAAACTGGAGTCTTTTGAGAGAGAACAGAGATAGAGGCAGAGCACAGACACAGGAAACTAAAATGGGGCAAAGCCAAGTATTTCCATCTCAAGATGTATATGCAAGAAAGAGGATGGTCTAGGGGATGGAGAGATGGCTCAGAGGTTAAGAGCACTGGCTACTTTTCCAAAGGACTCAGATTCAATTCTTACCACCTACATCGCAGCTTACAACTTTCTATTATTTCTCCAGTTCCATGGAATATGACACCCTCCCGCACACATACAAGCAGGCAGAACACCAGTGCACATAAAATATAATAAATAGATATTCTACTATCTTCAATAGTGGAATAATCACAGTGGTCAAGTCTTGAATGTATTATAATTGTTCCATATGTAGCACTGTCTCCAAGCAACAAAGGGATCCTTGTAATTCGGTCTGGGTATCTATTTAATATTTACATTTTATATGTAGGATTTCACGTGTGCATGTGTCTCGTTTGCATCCATATGTAGATTTCTGTAAATCCCCACTTGTTACATAGATTTCAAAAGCACAAGAAGGTAGTCTGCCCGCAGCACAGCCTGACCTAGGATCAGGTGAATACTGAGACCGTGGTAGTACAGTTCATTCATTGACTGACTCAGAAATAAAGGAACACATGTCCAACTAAGAAATTAAATTAAAATTGAGTGCCATTGGTTGGTAATTTGTTTGGTTATAAGAAGCAGAATGAATCCTATGTAGATATGACATCTGGACTCTGCTCGTGTGCTATGTTTGAGTTCCTGTGCGACTGAGTAAGTCAGCGTTCCCCCACTAACTCCCCATATGCAAATTAGTCTTTGAATGCTTGAAAAGGTTCTAGAAGACTGGGTATGTACCAGACCCCTACTGTTCTTGGGACACCAGAGCAACTTGGAACTATGGGCATTTTGTCCAGGGTCAGCCCAGTAAAGGTCCTGTGATTCCCAGTAAGAAAGATGCGTGGAGACAGTAGCCAAAACCCACAGATCGTCAGCCAGTTCCCCACAGTATTATGTCATCTCAAACTCTGAAATGGCAATTAACCCAAACAAAAGAAAAGCTTACAACAAAGAGATTGATCTGTTCAATTTTAAGAAAGGAAATAACCTTTAAATTCTTTAAAAAGAATTTTAAGAAAGGAAATAACCAAGACAAAGCTTACTATCAACAAAGCTACACCATGGACAGTCACGCGCTACGGAAAGGAGAGAACCAGAAGCCAAGCAGACTCCCTTTAATTCTGCAACGGAACCCCACTTCTCAGCCAAACTGGACACTACCTAAACCCCAGGCCTTTGGGTTGAAGTGCAGAGGTTTTTCAGGAATGTGTACCGTTCTGCTAAGTCTTGCAGGGCTTAGCTCCAACTGAAAACACATCAAGGAAAAAAAAGTAGTACCACCAGAGACAAATAAAAGTCCTAGAGGAGAAGCAGAAAGAGAGAGGGAGTGGGAAGAGAGGGAGGGAGCAAGGGAGGCAGAACCTGAATTTCCTGCAAAGTAACAAGTAACAGTGGAGACGAAGAGAAATGAATCCTTAGAATGTGACTCACAGTCAAACGAAAGCCTCTGAACCAAGGACACTGAAGATCACCAGTCATCAGAGGGTCTGAAATGGGCACCTTCGTGAATGCAATTTGTTCATACAGGAAGTTGCTAATTTCATATGAGATGAGTATGTGGTAGTTGAACAGGGTAAAGCACATGTTAGCTGTACCTCACATCTTCTTCATTAGTGGAATAATCACAGTGATCAAGTCTTGAATGCATTATAATTGTTCCGTACATAGCACTGTCTCCAAGCAACAAAGGGGTCCTTGTAATTCGGTCTGAATACTTGGACCAAATCTTATCTGCATGTTTTCTCTATGTAGACGGTTCATAAGGCATGTGCCTCTCAGCATAAGGATGTAAAATACCGCTTTTCTCTAGAATGATGGTTCTCAACCTTCTAATGCTTTGTCTCTGTCATAGTTCCTCGTGTCATGGTGATCCCCCTGCCTCAGCATTATTTCATTGCTACTTCATCATGTTAGTGAATCACAATGAGAATATCTAATATGTAGGATGTATGAATTGTGATCCCTGTGGGAGATTGTGACCCACAGGTTGAGAGCCACTACTCTAGAAAACAACTTGAAAATGAAAGAAACAGCCATGAGTCACTGCGTGTTCATAAAAGACACCAAGGAAGGGCTGCGTCACAGAGTCACATACTGTTCCTCATGCCTTCCCAGACCCCATCTCCCTTTTTGATTGTGTAGCTGTTTGCCTCTCCTGAACATTCCCAGATAGCCTCTGATGGGAGCCATGTTGCATGTTCTTTTGCAGTGGTGTCGGCAAGGCCAATGTGTAAAGCTTGGAGAACTCGGGCCCCGGCCCGTCCATGGCCAGTGGTCTGCCTGGTCGAAGTGGTCAGAATGTTCTCGCACTTGCGGCGGAGGAGTCAAGTACCAGGAGAGACACTGTAGCAACCCAAAGTAAGGCTCCAGAAAGATTTGACTTTTGGGTTGCATTTTTCTTTTCTTTTTTTCCAGTTCAAAGCAACCAGCCAAGGTTTTACTGTTTACGTATGAAGGCTGTGTACACTGGGAAGGGGGGATGGGAAGAGGCATATAGAATTCAGAATACATCAGCAGAGTCACTCTGTGCATAAATACGATGACCAAAGACTCCAATCACTCACTTTGCTTTTTTCTTAGTTTGAACCAAGGCTCTACAGTCCTAGAATCAAATACCTGAGCTATTGTACAGTCTGACAGCTTGGTGGGTAGAATATGTGTATCTCCAACAGATGAAATCAGAGTGTGTTATGATTTTGACCTTGCAGGGTAAGCTTTAATCCTTGTTGGTAGACCTGTCTGACTTCTCAAAAGATACCATAAACAAAAACACACATTTGAGCATGTGAAATTTCTAAATATTGATGACAAATGTTATAATTTTCTTTCAAAGTAAAACAAAAAGACACTGTGAGAACTAATTAGAGCATGCAGTCACATGGAGAAGTTGGCCTGTGGTCACCTCTACAGACACTGCGCTCTGTGCATTATGGGGCTCAAGCCTGAGAAAACACAAGGACACTTTAGTAACTTGGTAAGACTGATTCACACGTGGAAGGAAGACTTCTCTTTCTCCAGGTAGAAAGGTCTGAGGCTGTGGAGGTACAGAGACCGCAGAAAGTTCATTGACCCTTTTCTAGCTGTGTGACTTTAGGAAAGTCACAGAACTCTAAGCTTGTGTTATGTACAAAATAAGATGTTAGGTCCATCTCAGAAGATTTCAATTATGAGTAGTGTCTATAAAATCCCTCCAGTGCCTGGGGTGGTGGCACATGCCTACAATCTCAGCACTCAGGAGGCTGAGCCACAGGGATTAAGGCTAATCGGGACATCACAGTAAAATATTATACTGAAGTGGGGGATGCAGCATAGTGAGATCTTATATGGAGAGAAGGCAGACAGACAGACAAGAGACAGGGAGACAGAGAGACATAGTGAGATTTTATATTGAAAGAGACAGTAAGACTGAGACAGAGAAAAAGAGACAGAGACAGTGAGATGTTATATTGAGAATGACAGACAGATGGATATAGACACACAGACACCAACTGATCTGAAAGACAACATCCAATAGACAACAAAAGGTTCTGAGGCCCATATGGTACCCACAGTCCTCACTCAACCTCCCTAGGATGACAGGGTCACATATAACCACATAGAGGAGTTGATAGCCACAGAGGCATCACTAACAGTGTCCTGTAGAGAATATGGTAGATTACAAAGTGATAATTTTACCACCCAGTTTGAGGGATGGCAGCCTCAGGGATTTAGACCACAAGCTATGGAGCCAGCACCCCTCCCCCCCTCCCAGCCTCTCCTCTCCTCTCCTTTTCTTATTATGAATGATTCCATTCATTTACATCTCAAATGATATCCCATTACCCCCCCTCCCTTTTGTGCTCCCTTTCCTACCCACCCTCTTCTTTTTTTTTATTCGATATATTTTTTATTTACATTTCAAATGATTTCCCCTTTTCTGGCCCCCCCACTCCCCGAAAGTCCCATAAGCCCCCTTCCCTCCCCCTTTTCGCCCATCCACCCCTTCCCACTTCCCTGTTCTGGTTTTGCCCTATACTGCTACACTGAGTCTTTCCAGAACAAGGGGCACTCCTCTGTTCTTCTTGGGCATCATTTGATATGTGGATTAGGTTTTGGGTATTCCAATTTTCTAGGCTAATATCCACTTATTAGTGAGTGCATACCATGATTGATCTTTTGAGACTGGGTTACCTCACTTAGTATGATGTTCTTCAGCTCCATCCATTTGCCTAAGAATTTCATGAATTCATTGTTTCTAATGGCTGAATTGTGTATATATACCACATTTTTTTGCATCCATTCTTCTGTTGAGGGATACCTGGGTTCTTTCCAGCTTCTGGCTATTATAAATAGGGCTGCTATGAACATAGTGGAGCATATATCCTTATTACATGCTGGGGAATCCTCTGGGTATATACCCAGGGGTCCTACCCACCCTCCTCCACCCCACAGCTCCAGCATCCCCCGGACCAAGGGCCTCCCTCCCATTGGAGCAGAGTATTCCTGTGATCAGCATCCCCCTCCCTCCCCCAGGGCTTTTTTTTTTGGTATGTTGTGGGATCTTCAGCATCCATGGCATCTTTCCATTTAGTGCTGCTGGGACTGCTTTCTATCTCTTTATTCCCCAAGTTATAACAAACAGAAATGTCATCCGACATTGCCATATGTCCTATAAGGGGCAAATGTATCTCTTATGGGACTCCTCAGACTCAGTACCTGACTGTAATGGGGACAAGGGGCCCATTCATGATTTACACCAGATTACAGAAACAAACTTTCTGATGCTTTAACTACAACCCAAGTCCTAGATACCACAGTTCAAATTTACTCGTTACTCTGAGTTTTGTAGCATATTATTTCCTGGGTCTGGTTTTCATACATGGCCACATTTTATAATCTCAGTATTTTCCTAAGCAAGAAAGAAATTACATAACTAATAACTCTTCCAGCAGAGTACAGGAAAGACGCCCCTGGGATTTAAATGAAAACCTTTCTTAAATCTGTGGGATTGAGAACTCTCCTTATGTATGATAGATTGCTGCTTGTGGAAATAGCCTATCTCGGTTTTAGAGATTCCAAATGAAAGAATTAATCACCAAACCATGTCCACTCGGTGGGGTTTTTGTCATGTTAAATGAGAGCGAAGATAATTGGGACACTCTACTCTTCCTCAGGGTAAAACCACAAGTAAACCAAATGGATATCAGGCCATCCAAGGATGGTTGACTGAGCTGTTCTATCCCAGCTCTTAATTCTATTTATTAGAGCAAAGCTGATTTCATTCTCACTCTTTCGACTTGAAGTTACTGATTTATTTTTCTCTTCTAGCTAAATTCTCCCATTTGGTTCTGTCTGTAGTTCTCAGCTTGACTCGGATGGTTCCTATTTCATCTACTCAGGTTCTTCCAAGGATGCGTTTTATTTAATAAAAAAAAAAGGAAATACAGAAGGCTGATCTGTAGACTCACCAACACTGTTAGCTTTACAATGGTTTAAAGACCATCTGATCCTAAAAATAGCCAACATTAAGCTAGAGGTATGACTGCTTCCTCTGTCTGTTGCGGGTGCTTCTATGTCTTCCCCTGTTTTCTGTGGCATGAGCCATTCAAAATGCTTCTCCAGACATCTTCTCCCAGGCACATCAGTTCCAACCTTACATGGTTCCTCTATTTCACAGATGGGCCACCAATGGAGACAACAGATTTCACTCAGAGCATTAGCACCTGCTTGGGGATCACACTGACAATGTCAGAGTCAAATTAAGGTCCAACATTTGACATTTCTCTTGCTTCTTTATCTACAAAATCAACATGCTGTAACAGAGCCTAATGATCTCTATGGAGATTCAAAAAAAAATCAATGGCCACATGTTGAGATATTCTAGAACTTTCTTAAAACACAAGTCTATTCAACAAAGAATTATAGACTATTCACTCTAGTGCCACCTAGCCAGGAGAGTTTGGGAGGAGGGTGGGGGCTTCGCAATAGTTATTGAACTGACTCTGGGACCCATTTTTCTAAACAGTAATTTCCAGGTTCAGTGACCAACATCAGCAGGTCCCCTAAAGGGCACACCAGTTTCTTTGGAACACACGCCATATAACGCATCATGTATGAGAAGCTCTCTCTGTCTTCAGTTCCCACCTAGTACTGCATAAGCCAGACTTGGTGACACACACCTGGAATTACATCACTGGGAAGGTAGATTCAGGAAGAGCTGCAATTGAAATTCATCCTTGGCTGTGTAGCAAGTTTGAGATACCTGAGGCCTTGTCTAAGAGATGGGGGCAGGGGAGGGAAGGATAAAGAGAGGGGAGAGAGAATATGAATATAAGAGATTGTAAATAAAAATATAGAGTGAATCCTGCTATATACATAAATGTACATATGTATATTAACAACATTCCCCAAATGATTCTAATAGTTGTATAACCAAGGAATACTATAGGCATCTCTGATCACATTCATTGGTGCAAAAACAATACAAAAAATTACAGTTCTACTTTATAATGCTAAGACTTTGTTGTCTGCCTCTATTTTTTGTTTCTAGTCTCAGAGAACTTCCCACTCTGCAGGATATTATGCAAAAGATTTCTGTTCACCTATCCATGCCCTCATGCTAACGCCACAGAAATTAGGTGTGGCCGAGCAGGCCCTTAACCCCATCATTCAGAAGCCATAAGTAGGAAGAATCTGGGTTCAAATCCAGCTTGTGTTACCTTTTGAGACTGGGTCTCAAACAGACAGAATAAAAGGCAGCAGGAGAATGTGCTTGGGTTGGAACATTTGGTAGGGAATCTGAACTTCTTGGCAGTCATCATTTTGACTACTCTGACTCTATCCCATAGTGAAAAGTGAAATCTGAGCATTCCGATCCTGGGGAGCATAGTGTGGCTTGTAATGTGAGAGAATGACCTATTTAAAATATTTATAGTTTAACTCATCTATAAAGTCTCAAGAACATTGAGCCAGTTTTTTGAAACTGCACGAAATTAAATGCATAGCTGCCTCAGTGTTTAAGACTGAGTCTCTAACCATTCTGCTTACTAGATCTTTCTCTCAGTTCCCGTGTGGCTTGTCTTGGTTCCCATGTGCCTGTCATGCTCAGATAAATGCAATCGTAGGTGACTAGGAAGAGAGTCTGGGACAGAGTCCAAAGGTCTGGGGTTCAGCCCCGCTGTCCTGCTGAACTGTGAAACCTTCCCTGACGTGCTGACTGCAGTCCACCTGCCCACCCTCCACTTCATCTGTCTGGAGAGTAGAAAGCTGTGAGTCTGAGGCCCCCCTTTTTCCAAACTGCAGCTGTTCAGATTGGAAGAGTTACACAGTGGGATGGTTATGAACCTTACTAATGTGGGCAGTCCAAGTACAGCCAACATTTAAAACCCCAGAAAGCCCTCAGCTGATCATTTGTCTTAATATTCCTTGTAAAGAATATTGAGGCTGTGATGACACAACTTAAGGTTTTCTAATTGCCTAACAAATGATCATCTGAGAAGTCTTGGGGGATCTTATGGAGTGCCGTGGGGACTGCATGGTTAGCCATTTGCTCCAGAGTGTTTTGAAAAGGCATAAAAGTGTCATTCTGGCTGGGAAACTCTTTCTGTGTCTGTGAAATTTATCCATGGGATTGCAAGAGGATTTACTAGAAGATGCTGTGGCATAGAGTCCAGCAGTGTCCTGTAGGGACAAAGAATTTTAATCATATCAATTTATTAACCTTGAGTCTCTTTTCGTGTTACCTGCTGGTAGTGGATTTTTCTCTGAAGTGGTCCATAGTTGAGCATTAGCTTTGGAGAAAGCTGTAGGTTGGCAGAGCAAAAGAAAGTGCTTGTGTCGGGGTAGGCTCGCTGGGAGGTTAGCGTTTGATGGGAATGATAACTAATTTGCAGTGCAGTTGCCTGTCTTCATTTTTTCCTCTTGGCCTTTGCCAAGCTGAATTTGCTCACTAAGATGTGAAGAGCTTACTCTTGAGATTTGAGATTACATTTATTCACATGCTCATCAGACTCTCAGCTCTGGGAACCGTGACCTCCTTCTCTTTGTGCTTGGCAGGAATGCAGCAGGCTACCAAAGTTAAAAAACAATTCTGCCAATTCTGCCAGTGACCTCCAGTTGGTGTCTCCCCCTCAGAGTGGAGAATCAATTGGAATTAAGCAGTCCAGTGTAGGAAAATAACCAGCATTCTAGCTCCAGGCTGGAGAACGTGACAAATAAGATCTTCTCTTCCTTCTTCCTCGTGCTATGATCTTCATGGCAGCAGGTGCATGAGAACTCCAGGAATGTGTTTAGGATATGATGACAACCAGAGTAGGGAGCCTGGAGATACAGGGTGGATCTGTACTTGAAACTTTAGATACCAGTGCAAACAGTGTGTATATGTGGTACAAAATCCGTTGCAGAGAATACCTAACTGTGATCATAGAATCTCAGACACATGAAGTATCAAGAAGAGTTTTGTCATCAGTTGTTAAAGTTCTAGACATAAAAAGTGGGTCAGAGATAGGAAATGAGTTTGGTTTTATGTGCCAGTTACAATTAAACACAGCAGCAGCTGCCTTCCAGTATGATGAAAACGATATTGTAGTTATGAGGCCATATTAAGTCTCTGTGAAAACAAAACGAGCTCTGCGGTTGATTAGTTATGTCTGCATGGTAGCAGGAAATAACCAGACATGGAGCATATGTTTCCAATTGTGCAATAAACTAGATGTAAGTGCCCATAGCACAATGATGCTCTCCTCAGTTGTCCCTTCCTGCATTATTGCACATGGCTGAGAGTGGAGGGCTTAGTGCTGAAATTCTTGAATTCTGTTTTTAGGCCTCAGTATGGTGGCAAGTACTGCCCAGGATCTAGCCGCATCTACAAGCTGTGCAACATTAACCCTTGTCATGAGAATAGCTTGGATTTCCGTGCCCAGCAGTGTGCAGAGTATAACAACAAGCCCTTCCGGGGATGGTTATATCGTTGGAGACCCTATACAAAAGTCGAAGGTAACTCAGTCACCATAGATAGTATGTAAATTCACAACACGGTTTCCATGTTTATTTTCTATTTCTGAGGTTTGTCCTGGTTCAGTGTTTTATCAATTCCATGGGTGTTCTTTATTTTTGCACAGTCTTTTGTTTCCCCTAGAAGACACCTCTTGTCTGTGAGTGAAAGGATCTGTTTGCTTGGAATAGACATTTCTAAATGTACTGTTGACAGCTTGGTGATTTTTGTCTCCCAGGGATGTTAATTGAAATTGGTATGATTTGTCCAGACTGAAAGCTCATGAAACCATATATGCACTGCAGACAGCATATTTAGAAAAGAACATGTTAGATGATTGAAAGAAGAGGAAGATATTTTTTTGTAAAAAGGATGTATTTCTGTTTACACACACACATACACACACACACACAAAGGGAAAGAGAGAATAAAAAGTTATACATAACTCTTCATATTTATTATAACTGAAAGTTATAGCTTTCTTTTGACTTTGAGAGACATGAGGAAGGTATTTTGAGATAATGCATCATTCTTTAGCTGAAACTAACCTAGAATTCAGTATATATCCCAGGCTGAATTATGCAGACCAGATTGACCTTGAACTCTTGGCAATCTTCCTGCCCCAGCCTCTTGAGTGCCAGAATTATATGTGTGAACCCCCATGCCTAGATGCATTTGACTTTTTAAAATTAATGAAACATTTGTATTGGTTGCCATGGAAATGTTGATATCTTTTCTGTTACCCATGCTGAATAAGTCTTCACTAGTTCATGTGTTTCTTGGCATCTTTGTATTGTCCCTATTTATCAGATCTCATCCTTACTTTCTTGAGGAAGGATTTGTGGGACTCTTGGTTGCATACATGTAGAAGGAGACAGATGTGATATTTTTGACAATTGATGGCTGTCCCTGTTCTAAAAAAATATCCAAACCTGTGTTGTCAGTTGGCATCAGGAGAGCTACTGTACGTAAAAGAACCATAGTGAACATACCCACCTGATATTAAGAACAGGTAGCACAGCTTTAAACAATACCAGCTTGGCTGGTCTAGGGGTGCAGGTACTCCCCTTAAGACTATCAAGAACAGAGGTGAATGTGAATATTTTGAAAACTCTGTCTTCAGAAAAAATAATGGGAGGCCTGTGGATGCTTACTCCTTAAAAAAAAAAAAGTATCTAAGTTTCAAAAACTAAAAGCCGAGGTATTTTTAGATTTACTCGGACCTGTTTCAAAGAACATATCAGCATGAGAATTCACAATGTTCCAGGACCTCAGGTTCTCAGAGGCAGTTAGCCATTATATTCTTTTGTCATTTTTACTCTCTGAAGGGTTTGTCTTGCTTTATTCAATTTAGCATGAGTTTACTTTTAAATGTATGTTTTTATCATGTGTATGGATACTTTACCTACACATATGTCTGTGTATAGGTACCTTGGAACTAGAGTTGCAGACAACGGTAGGCCACCATTTATGGGTGGTGAAAACTGAACTCTGGTCACTTGTGCTTACCACTCCTAACCACTAAGCCATCTTTCCAACCTCAAGTTTACTTTATTTGTTTGTTTCTTCATGTATTCATTTGTGTATTATTTTTACAAGAACTTAAGAGTCCACAGGGAGGAAACCTTGGTACATCTTCACCACTTAAGAGTCCACAGGGAGGAAACCTTGGTACATCTTCACCATGTTTTCTGTCCATAGCATCCAAGAAGGCTACTTAGTCTATACTTAAAGGCAAGGGATTTTTTGTTGCTTTGTTTTATGATACAGAGTATCACTCTGTAGCCTAAGCTAACCTGGAATGCCCAGTCTTCTGTTTTAGCCTCCATTCTGGTATGATAGATATGTGCTACTATAACTGACTTTCATAGCTATAATATTTGAAATGAATGAATGAATGAATGAATGAATATTAGCTTTCCAAAGGGGACACATGATCCCTGTGTGATAAGTTCTCTATCACTGCAGGCATTCAATTAGGGGTTGAGTAATGATCAGAGAAAGATGCCACACAGGAGCCTCTAGCAGATCACCAGATGGGATAGGTTAAATTGCTCTATTCCGTTATCTAAAACTATATTTTTTCTTGCACACACACATACACACACACACATACACACACACACTTGCAACCTCATGTCTCTCATATGTAGTTCATTCTCTAACCCCCACGCCCGTGTCCTTCTCTCTGCTGTCCGTTGGTCCTTTGACTTCTTGTGTGTTCTCTGACCTTCACGTTTGATTCATTTCATCATGTGTGGCACCAATGCAGTCTGTTGTTACCCACAAATAGGTTCTGTGCTGAAATGTAAACAGGAGCTAGAAATGTCTGCAACTGGGAAAATGCTTCACTAGTGCATTGTAGATTTCGCTAGCGAGGAAGTGTGTAGTTTGAGTTACTGAATTCTATGAGAATCTGCTGCCCCAGGATCTAATGTCTTCACAGCATGAGACAGCACAGTCAAGCCTTTTGTTCTTGCCTTCTTTTGTGTGTGACACTTAGAATCAGAGGAGACTGAGCACTATTTGAAAATCTAGTGCATTCCTACCGTTTAATAACAGAAGGACACATAGAATGGTGCATACTAGTAACTTCAGTCCTTGGGGAGATAAGGCAGGTAGGCCTTCCTTTGCTTTTCATTGCTGGGATAAACACCCTAACAAATGAAACCCAGCTGAGAGGGAGATTCCCTCCATCTTATATTTTCAGATCCCAATCCATTCTCCAGAGAAACAGGAGAAACAGAGAAACAGGGCAGGAACTCAAGCTGAAGCCACAGAGTGACACTTTTTACTGACTCTAGTTTATGCTCGGTTAGCTTTCTTAGACTGCCTAGGATCTACTTGCCTGGGGAATGGTGCTGCCAACAGTGGGCTAGGCCCTCCCATGTCAGTCATCAATTGAGACACTCTATGAAAGACAAGACTGTGGGCCAGTATGATCTGAGCAACTCTTAAGTTAAGGTTTCCTCCTTCCAGGTGACTCTAGGTTGTATGAAATTCATACTAAAAAGTAAGTCGCATAAAGTCAAGATCAGAAGCCAGCTTGGGTCCTCAAAAAAAAAAAAAAAAAAAAAAAAAAAAAAAAAAAGCCAAACCTAAAGAACAGGGGAAGGCTCTGTCATGAATAGAGATCTCCCCATGAGCACTAAACTTTGTAAAAAACCTTTTTCATTCCTTTTCAAAAGCAAGTTTGTGCCTGGAGATCTGTAGTTGAAAAAATGAAAACATACAAGACAAAAAAAGCAGAGGCTGGAGAGAGATGACTCAGTGGTTAAGAGTACCAACTGCTCTGCCGAAGGTCCTGAGTTCAAATCCTAGCAACCGCACTGTGGCTTGCAACCATCCGTAATGAGATCTGACATCTGGTGTCCAAAGACAGTGACAGTGTACTTATATATAATAATAAATAAATCTTTCTTTTAAAAAACAACAGACAAAAAGCAAAGCAAATAATAAGCTTTTACTAGAGCTTTTCCATTCCTGAGACTAATATCAGAAGAGAAACACACACACACATACACACACAGACACACCATCCAACTCCTCCTTAATCATCTCATTTATAGAACTTAGTATGTATTAAATAAAGTTATTTGAAAAATAGACACTGTAGTTGAGTGAAAGCCATTTTGTCCACCCACACAACAACATATTTTGACCACAGTAATTTATTTTGTTTCACATATAAGTTTGCCTCCATTGAGGAATTTTGTGAAACATGACTGTTTGTGAACTGTTTACACATCTGTGCAAAACTGTTGTTAGGGATATTGCTCAGTGTCGCCTACGAAGGTCCCATGTGAGAAACGTCATCTGGAGTTGCTGGCCAAGGACGGCTGTCTCTATCGTAGGCATTGGCTTTGTTTTCCCTCCAGATAACAAAAGCTCTATAACTATGCTTTTTTTCCCCCTATGATACTGGGAATTTCCCAGGGGTTCAATGGTCAACTAAAAGTTCTATTTTTGCCTTTAGAATTATCCTCTTCAATTTTTCTGCTCATGACATTTCTTTCTTTCTTTTTAAGATTTATTTATTTATTTATTTATTTATTTATTTATTTATTATATGTAAGTACCCTGTAGCTGTCTCCAGACACACCAGAAGAGGGCGTTAGATATCATTATGGATAGTTGTGAGCCACATGTGGTTGTTGGGATTTGAACTCAGGACCTTCAGAAGAGTAGTTAATGTTCTTTATCGCTGAGCCATCTCTTCAGGCCCCCTCTTTTTTTTGACATTTCAATTTGATATTTTCATAAGCATTATTGACCACATGGTTTTGATTTCTAAGTATGTCGATCTTTACCTTTTGACAGACTGTCTAAGTTTGTGAGAGGATTTAGTCCCTGACCAAGTCATTAGACTATAACCTGAACTGTGTGTAAAAATGAAAATTTAATTAAGACACAAAGATCCCCTTTTACCTATCTGCTGCCATTCCTCAACTGTAGGGCCCAAAAAGTCTGGAGTATTTACAGTCCAGGGAGGCTGTCTGTACAACCCAGAAACCCTATATGTGATCGATTCCTATAGATTATGAATGCAGAATTCTTAGGTACCAAGCCAGGTATGGTGACACAGTCTTTTAATCTCAGGGCTTGAGAGGTAGAGGCAGGTTAATGCCTGTGAGTTCAGGGCCAGCCTGATCTACATAGGAACTTCCAGGTTAGCCATGGCTGCATAGTGAGAGTCTCTCTCAAACAAAGCAAAATAGCCCACAATTCTTTGCTATCAATATTTAATTGGCTTAGTGTGGGCTTTCAAATGGGATTGGTCTTTTGAAAGACCTGTGGTATTCTGTGAACACACACCGTCATGCTCACAAACAAAATTATGTAGAATGCTATCTACTTTGCTCACAATTGCTATCCAAGTCGATTTACTTGCTCTCTCTGGTGGCCACACTGTTCCGCACCCAAGCTAGTCTTGACCCTGTCCTTTGTTCTCTCCGCCTCTAGAGGAAGATCGATGTAAACTCTACTGCAAGGCTGAGAACTTCGAGTTTTTTTTCGCCATGTCCGGCAAGGTGAAAGATGGGACACCTTGTTCCCCACACAGAAACGACGTCTGCATCGATGGGATTTGTGAAGTAAGAGGACATTTCTGCCCCAGTATGTGCGGTCAGGCTGACGTCTCCTTGTGTGCCGTGAGGATGGTTGAGTGAGTCCCTACAATACACATGGGGGTGGAGTGAGCAAAGCATCCAGCTGAGCTGTGCACCTTTGAGGCCCTCTCTAACTCTCGCAAGACCCCTTCACTTTCTGTTTCAGCCACTTCCGAGCAGAGAGAATGTGTGTAAGTTACGGCCACTTTTGCATTGCTATAAAAATTAAAGACAGAAATGATGGCCATGTCTCCATGCCTGCAAACTAAGCATGCTTGCCACATAGTAGAATCTCAGAAGTGCAACAGGAACAGAGCTGTCCTGTCTTTTCAGTTCAGGTCTTTGGGTGCTCACTTTCCCTTGCACCTAAACTTTACTATGAGCATTTCATCCTTTTCCTGTGTGTGTGTGTGTCTTCATGTGTGTTTGTGTGTCTGTGTGTGTGTATGTGTGTATATCACAAGTGCCTGTGTTTATTTTTATAGATATGGGTATTTTTTATGTGTGCATATGTATAGACATGTGTGGGTACACGCCTGTTTATGCTTGTGTGCATGTATGTATACATGTATGTACATATATGCACATGCACAGAGGGAGTCTGAATGTGTAATGTTCAGTATTTTTATGCTTCATTCATACAGTTGGCCTGGAACTCTGGTAATAGCCCATGACTCTTTACTCTTGTTTCCAAGAGCTGGAGTCTAAGCCTCAGATCAATCATGCAATTTGGTCAACTATGCATTTGCTTACAGAAGAAGAATTGCTTTTCTCAGGGGGGAAATTAGCCACCAGCAGATTGCCCATATTCCAGTGGTTGACTCCCTACTTCTGTGTGCATGCAATCTGTACTCATTAGAACCAGTGGGTTAAGACAGCAATTAATACACAAAAGAAAGGAGACATGAAGTTAGGGGAGATAAGTGGGAGACTTCTAGGAGAATTGGAAGGGCAGGGGCTGTATATGAACAAAATGTATTATAGGCATGAATAAAATTTTTGAAGAAATGCGTACAATTATTATTTACAAAGAGTTCCAGAGGAAGTCTTTGGACCCCAGTGTGACTTAAGGCTCTGGCTTTCATCTTAGCAGAGCTGCCCAACCCCCACCCCTGTTAGTCTTCACCACTGGGTTTGCTCATCTTTGATTCTTCCCTGCTTTGGTTCATCACAGCCAGTGGGATGTGACCATGAACTTGGCTCTAAGGCGGTTTCTGATGAATGTGGTGTTTGCAAAGGTGATAACTCGACTTGCAAGTTTTACAAAGGCCTGTACCTCAGTCAGCACAAAGCAAACGGTAAGAGCCACGCCTGGCAGTGTCCCACTACTGCCTTTGAATAGGGATGGGACCGTGTTAACATAACCCCAGCTCACCTAACACCAGTGGTAGCTTTTGTCACATGGTGAGGTTCTTGGGAACCTTTGGGTGAGCAGGTTCATCTATGCATTGTACCTCAGAAGTGTATTGAATAGGGCCACAAAATGGCTCATCAGAGAAAGGCAGTTGCCACCAAGCCTGACAACATGTGTTTGAACCCCAGGATCCAAGATGAGAGTGGGGAAGAAAATTAAATCTCCAAAGTTGTCCTCTGACTTGCTCATGTATGAAGTGACATAGGTACATACAGAAACACATGCACTCATGTATGCATGACCAAGCACACACACACAGGAAGAGAGAGAGAGAGAGAGAGAGAGAGAGAGAGAGAGAATGAATCTCAAAAACGGGGAAATTGGCCACCAGCAGTGGAAATTATTGGAAAATTAATGGAATTATAGGAAAAATGAAACAAAATTATTGGTCTTTTTTACTTTATTAAATAGAATAGTCTTAAAGTTTCCATCAAAATGATCACTGAACGTCCAGTTACCATTCTCCAGTCTACAGTGTTAAACTCGGAATATCCCTCTCTGTCCATTTAGAGTATTACCCTGTAGTCACCATCCCGGCTGGGGCGCGGAGCATTGAGATTCAGGAGCTACAGCTTTCTTCCAGCTATCTTGCTGTTCGAAGCCTCAGTCAAAAGTATTACCTCACAGGGGGCTGGAGCATCGACTGGCCTGGGGACTTCACCTTCGCAGGGACCACTTTTGAATACCAGCGTTCCTTTAACCGCCCAGAACGGCTGTACGCACCAGGACCCACCAATGAGACGCTGGTCTTTGAGGTAAGTTTGATTCTGATGCTGGTGCCTCCTGTGGAGTGGCAACAACTTGAGCAGACTCAGAGGACTCCCACTCTGCTCGTTTCCTGATAGGCAGCCTTTCAGAGTGCAAGGAAGGAAGTTGGCAGCTCTATTTGGAAGGCTTTTCATATATAAATAGCAGCCTGCTTCCACTTCACCTGCCTAGGAGGTCCTAGGAATGCAAAATACTCATTAGATGATTCTACATTGTGACCACCATACAGAGAGCCCATTGTAGCTATTTCTAACATTGTCAGCTGGCCCAGAGGGAGGCTTTTTAGTAGAGAAAATGCTGACCTGGGTGTCAGCAGGCATTTAGTCATAATTTTGTAGGCTGTAGCTTCCCCTGAAATTAAAAAAAGAAAGAAAAACATATGAATGGGCAATAGAAGCAATGAACACAGTTGGCATTTCTCTAAATAACTATGCACATGATGTTACCTCACATCCAAGATGCTTAGAAAAGCGAAGCCACTCATGTGATAAAGCTTTCTTAAGGAAAACCTGCTCCAGTTGACCTAGAAGGTACAGGAGCTCTGGGAACAGGGAGCTAAGCTTCTCAGAGACAGTTGCTACTCAAATGACTTTTAAATCATTTTGTCGGCACTAAGAATTGGTACCCAGGATCTTGTATATGCCAGGCGTGGACTTTACCTATGTACCTCACCACAGCCCTTTGTCTTCCCTCGAGTCAACAACGTCATTGGAATATACCCAATAGACATAAACCAGGGGCACCTAGAAGGCCGCTATGAACACTGAATGTTAGGACAGGTGCCAGGAGCTTGGCGGATAACCTTTGCCTAGGACTCTTTCATTCTCGCCACCTGGTGCATAGTTAAGTGATTGTGTCCTTGGCATTCTCAGGAAGTGTCTCTGCACTTGCTCCTTCAGAGCACCACGTCCCCGTCCTCTTGGGATACTTTGGCCAAGTTTGTGATCAACAAAGCTCTTTCCAGAGGCAGATTCTTCCTCTGTATAAACTGAAGCATCCTGTTCATTTTCCTGCTTCCTGGACCAATGGAACTAGACCGCATTGGGGTAAAGTGGGTGGTGACCGGGTGCGGCCTCTGGAGGGTCCTTGGTGAAAGTGAAAATGGACTTCTCTTGCCCTGGGTGGGGGTTGGTCTAAATATGCTTGGCCCAGGGAGTGGCACTATTTGGAGGTTTGGCCTTGTTGGAGTAGGTGTGTCACTTTGGGCATGGATTTAAGACCCTTATCCTAGCTGCTTGGAAATAAGTATTTTGCTAGAAGTCTTCAGATGAAGATGTAGAACTCTTAGCTCCTTCTGTACCATGCCTGTCTGGATGCTCCCATGTTCCTATCTTGATGATAATATATTGAACCCGTGAACTTGTAAGCCAGCCTCAATTAAATGTTATCCTTTATAAGACTTGCCTTGGTCATGGTATCTCTTCGCAGCAGTAAAACCCTAACTAAGACAGAAATCCATTGCCCCAAACTAACCATCTACAACTTGAGATTTGAAGGTTAGAAATGTAGGCTTAACTTGCTAATGTAACTGGGGGGACCTTCTCGCTTTCTCTGCCTTTTAATGTTTACATTTGTCGAATGGGCAAATCACACTTTCTATGGCGGCTCTTGTAAGAATGATTTAAGGTAAGTTTGCTGCCCACATCATCTCTATTTCCCTTTTCATATATGGCACACACATTTTAAGAAAGTGACCTTAAACATCACGCCATGGTGAGCAAACTGGTGGCCAAAGGCGAGCCCCATCTCCCAGATCACATAGCAATAAAGTGTAATGGGAGAATGTGACTGTTTTTAGAAACTTCAGGCATTAGTGGATTTTGAGTTTGCAAAGTTGGCCATAGACCTTGGTCATGAGTTGGCTTCCAGTCATCTCCCACACAGGGACTCCTTAAACTTTTTGTACTTTTGATCCTGTTTCACCTGAGGAAAATTTTAAACCACCCTAAATGCACAGGTATATAAAATAGGCATTTCAGTCCCACATTGACAGATGATAAATCATAATTTATTTTAAAATAACTTTTTGCCACATAAATAATTTTATCATTTATTAAAGGGGAAAGTAAAATTGCAAGCTGTCAGTCAGGTTTTATCAACGTGAGTTGGTGTAACTCTGTTGAGGAACTGTCTCCACCAGATCATCGGGTGGGCACGTCTGTGGGTATTTTTTCTCTCAGTGAACAATTAAGGAGAGGGCACGGCTTGCAGTGGGTGGTACCATTCCTAGGGAGGTGGTCCTGCTCTGGGTTTTATAGGAAAGGTAGCTGAACAAACCAGAGGGAACAAGCTCATGCCCAATATTCCTTTATGACTTCTGCTCCAGTCTCTGCCTGGGTGTTTATTCGTTTGTTTGGGTGATAGACTGTAACCTGCAAAAGAAAATAAACCAGCTCCTCTCCCCATGTTGGTTTGATCACAGTGTTTAATCATAGCAACAGGAAGCAAACTAAGATGCATACTCATAAAATGGATATCCTTATCTCTATGATTCTTTCAAAACAATTATTAATTCTTTAAGGATTTCATGCAATGCATTTGATCCAATCCCCTCCCAATTCTTCCTCCCTAGTCCTTCCGGAACGAACCCTACTTCCCACCCTCCAAATTTAGGGTTCTCTCTTTAAATAACCCATTTGAGTCCAATTTGTATGGTTCATAAACTAATTTATGTCACTGAGTTGTTTACTTTTGAGATTATAAATTAATTTCAATATTCCTCCCTTCCCTTTCCTCCTTCTAAGCCCTCCCATATAGCCCTCACTGCCTTTCAAATCCATGGACTCTTTTTCTACTAATTATTCTTGCCTGCATTTGTACACCTGAATGTATCCTGTTCAGTCTGTATAATGCTACAGAATAGATGTTTTCAGGACTGTTTGGCACTGGATAAATACTTGGTGTGTTCTTCCCTGAGGAAAACTCCTCTCCCATGTCTACCTTTCAGTTGCTGGTCCTTCTTGGTGTAGGGTTGAAGCCTCATGAGCTTTTCTCCATCTACTTTGGTGTCTCCATTGGCATCATCCTCAGTCAGTTCACATATGGGCAGTTGTGCTGGTGAGAATTAATGGGCGTAGCTTCTGCCACTCGTAGGAGACACAAGCTCATAGTAAACTCCCTGAGCCCCTGGCTCACACAGTCTCACCACTGAGCCATACGTGCCAGAGTGTGTTGTAGATGTATCCACTGGGACTGGGCTTCATAATCTTGTATTTCCATTGGTTATGATTTTCTGTTATGGCCTCTGTCAGTTGCAAAGAGACATTTCTTGATGAGGAATGGAGACTACATTTGTCTGTGGGTATAAAGATGAGTGTTTACGGATCGCCATTAGGGATTAGGCCGATTTAGTAAATGTGTGGCTGTGGATGCTCCTCCAGTAGCCATTACTTCACATAAAGATTACATTTTGGTGGAATAGTTGGTAGGCAACGTCTAGAAGATCGTCAGCCTTGTCCAGAGTTGATTGATGTTTTGATTTTTATAGTCATCAAAGCTGAGGACACCGCTTCACATAAATATGTAGGACAAAGTTTCAAAAGTATAATCAGGCCCAGTTTAGAAACAGTTGGTAATGGGCTCCTGTGGTTGCTTAGGAAGTCCATTGATTCATTACTAAGCAAATTTCATAGGCCAAAGGTGACCAAACACAAAGGGAGGAAGCCAGGCTAAATGGCTCCCAGGGCACCTTCCACAAGCAGCGAGGAGCCAGGGTGAGTCACTCCTGATGAGAAATGGTCTTTTTACTACTTAAGACCCGCAAACCATTCTTTTATTTTAATTTTGTTTCCCTGTGTAGTTTAGTTCATAAACACAAAAGTGTCCCAGTTTTTCACAGTTCTGTTGGTGAGCGAAGCTTTCCTCTTAAACAGACTCACTCAGCAGAAAACAACACAACAGAGAAGAGAAGATATGGCAGGTAGGGAGAGTGCAGTGACTGAGTCTTCCTTTCATCTGTGAAGCCTGGCTGTCCTAAGGCTTGCACTGATTAAGTGAGCAGACTTTGATATGCCGTTGCTAAGCGCGGTTGCTAAGCATTACACCAGTCTTGGCTGAGCCTCTCTATCCTGCCTTGTATAATCTCACCACAGCTAACTCTGACAAAAAGAGAAACCTACATATCTTCTTCTACATGTCTTGTTCAGTGGGCACAAGATTTTAAAGGATTTTTGAGATTTATTTTTATGACTACAAACATTTTGTCTGCATGTATGTCTGTGCACCACGTGCCGGTCTGGTGCCTGTTGAGGCCGGAAGAGGGCATCAGATCTCCTGAAACGGGAGTTAACAGATGGTTGCGAACCACCGTGTGGGTGCTGAGAATCAAACCCAGGTCGTCCGCAAGAGTAGCTAGTGCTCTTAAAGACTGAGCCACCTCTCCAGTCTCTCAAAAGTAGTTTTCATAGAAATGAGGATGGGGGTTCCCTAAAATTGGTCAGATTCATCCATCTGTGTGTCCCTAAACACAAATGGCTCCTTAAACAGTAACAGCCACCTGTAAGGAGAATGTGGAATAGAATGTATTTGAGTAAAGTCATATAAATATGTGCTGTATGTTCAGTTGAGTATGTATCATATTCTTAAAAGTATTTTTAATTTTTTGTGTGTTTTCTGTGTGTGTGTGTGTGTCTGTGTGTGTGTGTGTGTGTGTGTGTGTGTGTGTGTTTGGGAACATGCATGCCGTAGTGCATAAGTGGATGTTAGAGGACCTCAGGTGTCAGGTCTCTCCTTCCACTGCATGGGTGTTCTGGAGACTGAACTCAGGTCATTAGGTTTGGTGGCCATCACCTTTATTCACTGAGCCATCTCACCTGTCTTGTAAAATAGTCTTTAGTACACATCAAGAAAATTGTGAACTACATTAGTATCTGTAGCCATTTAGCATTATAGAGTCACCATCATGAAGCCAAATTACATTTTCTTGGTTGTTAATTTCCAAAGCCTTACCTTATGGTCCTTTCTGCAGCTACATTCAATGAAACTTAGTATAATAGGCTGGAATATATAATTTGACATACACCCACCCCCATAGTAAAGTCTATGGCCAAGTAGACATACTCTAATTTTTAAAGCAAGTATGGATTAACTTTAAATGTATGAATATATATGAAGCTTAAAAATAACCCCATAGGAAGAACAACAATATCGACCAACCAGAGCTCCCAGGGTCTAAACCACCAACCAAGGAGTACACATGGAGGGATCTATGGCTCCAGCCGTATATGTAGCAGAGGATGGCCTTGTCAAGCATCAATTGGGAAGAGATGTCCTCAGCCCCATGAAGGCTTGATACCCCAGTGTAGGGGATGTGAGGGCACAGAGGCAGGAATGGGTGGGTAGGTGGGGTACACCCTCATAGAAGCAGGAGGAGGGTGAATGGAATAGGGAGTTTTGGGGGAGGGATCAGGAAAGGGGATAACTTTTGAAATGTAAATAAATAAAATACACAAAAAATAAAAAATTCTGATAGCCTAATTATTATATTTGTTAGAACTTTTTAAAGAATCTGGGTTATGTGACTCTTATTGTCTTCAGAGAGCATCATCAAATTTCTGGATAGTTTTTATGTTTGTTTTTTAAAGATATATTGATTTCTGTATCTGCAAGTTCTGTCTGCATGCATGCTGTATGCCGGAAGAGGGCATCAGAGCCCATTATAAATGATTGTGAACCACCATGTGGGTGCAGGGAATTGAACTCAGGATCTCTAGAAGAATAGCCATCTCTCTAGCCCCAAGGTTCTGATTAGTTGTAATCACATTTAATTCTCTCTGAAACGATGGCCTAATGTTATTTTTAAAAACAAAAAACAGCAAAACAAAACCCTTAAAATTGTATTAAGTCCAGCTCAGTAGGTAAACTGTCTGTTGTAAGGACCTAATTAGAGTTCACCTGAGCCTTCATGAGGTTGAGTGTGACGAGGATTGTCGGTAACCAGGGGGCTTTTACGGCCAGACTGTAGGGAGAGATGAAAGGATCCCCGGGAGTTTGTAGACCAACCACCTTGGCAAACTAGAGACTGTCACAAACAAGGTGCAAAGGTAAGGACTAACCCCAGTGGTTGTCCTCTGACTGACTTCTACACCCACATACACATACATCCATCATGGCTCCAGCATCACTGTGCCCACATGAACAAACATGCAAGGGGGGGGGAGGGAGGGAGGAAGGGGAGGGGAGGGAGAGAGAGAGGGGGAGGAAGAAGAAGGAGGGTGAAGGAGGGAGGGAGGGGAGGGAGAGAGGGAAGGAGGGAGGGGAAGGAGAGAGGGAGGGAAGAAGGGGAAGGGAAGGAGAGAGGGAGGGAGGAAGGGGAGGGGAGGGAGAAAAGGAGGGAGGAAGGGGAGGGGAGGGAGAGAAGGAGAGGGAGGGAGGAAGAGAGGGTGGGAGAGCAGGGGAAGGAGAGAGAGGAAGAAGAAGGAGGGGAAGGGAGGGAGGGGCGGAGGGAGAGAGGGAAGGGGAGGAGGAGGAAGAGGGGGAGACAAAGACAATGTTAGAGACAGTGACAGAGAAATTGTAGTAACAAATTTATTTCCCTAAAGTAGACTTTATCTTAATGTCTGAGTGATCCATGGCATTATTCTTTAAAAGGAGTTAAATAAAGTTCATTTTCCTTCTCACACCAAGACGACGAGTTGAACCAAAATGGATACTGTGGGAGCCAGAAATATGTTCACTCCAATATAAAAATGTTGAATATGTTTTACAATCCTGTGGGATGCTGAAATCAGAATGTGGGAACACAGCAAAAAGAAAAATGCTGTTTCACCCTCAGAAACAAGTAAACGGACAGCACTTCTGGCCTCACATACATCTCACTTCTGGTTACAATGTGAGATTCAGCAGAAAGCCGTGTTTTCCAGACACTCAAGGGTAGCCCTGTAGTAATGATGCACCCCCCCCCTTTTAAGCCTACAGCACCCAGTATTCCCAGGCAGTCTCCCATCCAAGTACCTACCAGGCCCAACCCTGCTTAGCTTCCTAGATCCCACAAGAGCAGGTGTGTTCAGGATGGTATGACTATAGACAATGCCCTTCTTTTTTAATCCACTCATGTACATTATGTCACAACTTGGCAAGGTTCTAGCAATGCCCCATCTTCAACCACTTTGGGATGCATTGGTTCCCATGACAATCATCAAAGAGACCTGCCCCTCTTAATATCTAACATTTTACATTTTTAATTATATTTTTTAGAAATCAGATTTTAATTTTAAAAACATTAAATACCCCTTGGCACCCATTCACTACCTAGGTCTACCTTAGCTCCTGAAGTTGCACCAGGGGTTAAAATACAAACTTATTTTGCCCAACCTTGATGATTCGAGTCTTTTCAATATATAAAATAATATAAAATAAATTAAATAATATAAATATTTTATTTATTCTTCGGCAGTTGCTAACACATGTATGACGTATCTTGATCCTATCCTCCACCCCAAATTAGACTCCACGTTGAAAGCGTGTACCTCCCGTGGACCTTGGTGTCTTCTTTTTTTTAAGGTGTTATAACCCACTATGGATTTGTCTTTTAAAAGCAATACTTTGTGTTTATTCTTTGAAAGTCCCATGTCTCTAATACAATCCCACCGTATCCACCCATCATTACATACGTCCCTCCAGGCTGCCCCTGTGCCCCGTCCTGTCTTCACCACAAATCCATGTCTTGCTTTTTTCTGCTGTTAATAACCCCAAGTCCAATTAGTGATGCCGATATGTACATAGTTGCAGGACCATCCACTAGGATTCGGGTGACCTGCCAGTGGGCTCACACCAAAAACTGAGTGACTCTCTCCCTCAGCAACCATCGGCTGCTAAAACGTATAACTCTTTGGATCCTCTACCTGTAAAAAGCTTCGTGGGCAAGACAGAAAATGGCTGTAGTGGTAATTGATGATCAGGCTTAATGACTCCTATGTGGTATCAAATGGATCATTCAGATGTTCTGGGTCCCTGTATGTCAAGGGTGCTCTTTGATACCTGAACCCCAACTTGATCAAATGGTGACTTATTTCTCTTTGTAGCTTTCCACCACGGACACAGTGTGTAGAACATTCTAGAATACTAGGAGGAAAATTTTAAAGTTCGGAGCAAACGCCATCACATGATAAAACTTGAGGGGTTTTTGGTTTTAAAGATTATGATTTGATTACAGCATTAATCCTTTCCCTTTCCTCCCTCTAAACCTTCATATACACCTTTCTCCCCCACTCCTTCATATTCTTCAGTATATGTTATCATCATGATGTTTAATTATCTCTTAGGACCAGCCTTAGAACCATGCAGTGTAAAGTTAATTGCGGTGACTAACATTTAAATCCATACACCTCTTAAATTTTTTTATTTATATACATGTAACTGTGTGTAGAAGTATGTGCACATATGTGTAGGTGCCTGAGGAGACCAGAACATGGCATCAGAACCTCTGGAGCTGGAGTTACAGGTTATTAAAAATGACCCATATGGGTGCTATAAATAGAATGTTAGTTTTCTTTGTAGCTCCGGCTGGCCTGGATTGGTCCAGCCTCACCTCACAGAAATCCACCTACCTCTGCCCCTAGAGTGCTAAGGTTAAAGGGTAAGCACCACCAAGCCCAGATGACCAACAGGCACTCATGAACACTGAGCTGTCACCTCTGTCACACACTTTGAGTCCTAAACTGCTCTCTGGGACCCCTGTTCCTCTGTTCCACTGTGAGTATGCGTGTAATACTTATCACTGAGTATGCATGATTTACATATAAGATACTGTTGACCTGTGCAGTCTCAGGAGGCTCACTGTCCTGAGGGAAATGATTTTGCTTTTTTAGCTTGTGGGTTCACCAGATCTTTCCATGTATCTCTTGAGTGTTTCATAATCAAATGAGAATAATACAATCCCGGGAGTAATTGACTGCTGTCAGTTAACCCTGAGACATAAGTACATGGCCTCACACCAAATAAAAGCACCTTCTGCTTCTGGTTATTTTTATATGTCAAAAATTTTATAGGATGTCTTCATAGGCAACTCAGAGTTTAAACTAAATGGAAAACAGACTTTCACTTCATCACGAAGTCACGAGCCAGTCCTGTTTTGAAATGCTGTCCATTACACACGTCCCCTCTCTCCCGCATCCTGACACTATCTGGATTCCCCATTTCCAACAGGTGGATGTCACTCGTCACAGGTCTCTTCAGTGGCCAAGGGACATTCCTGAGGCTGATGCCGGTTTTTTTAAGAACCATCTCAAGGCTTGAGTAACTTTAGACATTATTTAAATTCATCCATCACGTTCCCGCTTTGACACGCAGACACGGACGCATACAGACAACCTACATTTCTGCATTGTTCAAAGCGAGGGCCAGGCATGCACACGTGCAAGTCCCAGCCCCCCGAAGAAATCAACACAGACTTGGCAGTGGTCCGTCCTCTGAGATCACAGCAGATAGAGTTTTTATGAAACCAGACAGTTTCCATCTATTTCAACTCATTCTCAACGGCAAAAGTCTGGCAGAAGGACTGAAAACTCTCTCATTAAACTTATGAACTTGTTGGTTATCTGGAAGGCTTAGAGCGAGCTTATGTTTCAGTGGTGCTGAGGGTATTGTGTGTGGTTGGTTGTGTTCGATGATTGGGTTTGCCTGTCCTAATTCTGCATCCCCAAATACTTTAGTGTGTGTAACTGGGGACATAAGAATTATATATTAAAGTGATAGAAATTAAAAAAAAAAAGTTGACAGCCAGGGTCAAAACTTACACATAGCTTCTTTGGGGAAAAAAACCCAAACAAATTGGTTTCATCTGAAGTAGACAGATGTATGTATGCCAGGCTTTGTGTGTTTGTGTGTGTGTGGGGGGGGGGGGTCTTTGATAGTGTATAGATGTACATGGTGTATTTGGATTATTGTACCCACCACCTCAGTACCCTCCCTTATCCCCTCCCACTCTGAGTCCCTTCTCCTTCCCCACACATCCCTATCTTCCTACTTTTGTATGCATGTATTCCTGTGTGTGCACACATGCATGTGTGTGATATGCACGATGTGTGGTGATATGTGATTGAGTTTAATTACAGTTGCTTTCATGATCCTGGGTATGGGGTCATTTACTGGAGCAGTGGCTCCATCAACTTCCCAAGTTAACCCTCAAAGCTAAGGGCTCCTTCCCTCCCCTCTCCATGATGAAATGCTGATGGGCCAATCTTGTATAGGTTCACATGTGTATGATTACACGTAAGTAATCATGACTGCTGTGGGGCCTTGAGCAAGAGTCCCGGCGTGTCCAGAAGATAGAATTCCACGGCCCCATGCTTCAGCCCTTTCTGTTCATTCTTTCTGTCTCCTTTTCTGTGATGCACCATGAGCCAAGGGGGAGTAGGCATAGGCTCCCATTCATGTAGGGCTGAATGTAAGCCTTTGCATTAGCCACTGCTGTTGAGTTTTGGGTGACGAATGAAAACTTCCGTTCCCCCATTATAGTGATCAGCAAAAATCGGTGGCTGAGATCTTTCACTTAGTACTTCACTTAGTCAGCTGCCTGTGGTGCTGGGCTCCACCCTGGGCTCTGTGCTTTAGGCCACCTGCCTACAGCTGAGCTAAGTCCCCAGCCCATGGTGTGTCTGGTTCTTGCTGGTTTGTGCCTCTCAATCATTCTTTTCTGTCCCTCAGGCTGTCTGTCTCCCTGTGTCTGTCTCTCACAGGTTCACAGGCACACAGCAGGGAAACAGCCATTCTCTAGCAAACTCCTGCAAAGGAAGGGGGATTCCTCTGGAGTGTCTCCTTGAGGCCTGACGTCATGCTTATCTCCTGAAGAGAGTGATCAGGAAGGCAGGGCAGCAAGGCTGCTAGTCTTTAACTGAAATCTCATCTCCAAGATCCTTTACAGCTTTCCTCTTTTAGAAAAACTTAAAACACAAAAGGCTTTCCTTTAAGTTAAAAAAAAAAAGTTTCCCCTCCCCCTCAGCAGTGTCAGGCTGCACAGGCACATTTAACTCTTTGCAAACCTTGTGGTATTTGATAGCATGCCAAAGGAATCCTAAAGCTAAGCACAGGGCAGCCTTGGGAGTCAGCAACAGCCAGTGAGATACAGGCTGAGCTCAGGCTAATTGCATGGCTGGAAAAAATATCTCTACAAAATTACTGTGAGCCGAACTTGGTGGTGCACACCTTTAATCATGGCATTTGGAAGGCAGAGGCAAGCTGACCTCTGTGACTTCCGGGCCAGCCTGGTCTGGCACAGTGCTTTTTCAGGCTCACAAAGGCCTGTCTTGGGGGGGCGAGGCTATAGGGACACACAGAGAGAATATGAATAAGAGTTAATTACTATAATAAGAAACTTAGCCCTGCACTTTCTGCCAAAGGAAGATGCTATGGGGCAAGGATCCAAGTGGATGGGCATGTTGACTAGTGAGATGACTTTGTACAATCACCACCAGTAAGCCCTTCCCTTTCCATCTAGGCCCCGCCTTTGTGATAATTCTGCCTAAGTCCTCCACTATGTATAATGGCTGTAATATAATAGATAAAAGTGTTCCTTAAGATGAGTCAGTATAGACAAGAGGAAGGCAGCCAAGCGGCATGCATCCAGGGAAATACAGAACACATGAGGCAAGGGAGAGACGGAGAATGAATTCAAAATAGCTGATGTAGACCTCAGGTGACACACAACCGTTCCCAAGGACCTTCAGCAATAACAAGTGGTTTGTCTCCATCCCATATGCTGTCTGAAACTGGAGCCTCGGGTTAACTCATGGCACATGCGTCTGTGATGGGTCAGCAGGCACTGCTTCTCTTTGCTTAGACTCAGAGGAATGACTTACAACCCTCGCAGCGATTCGGTGAATCAGTCCGCACCTTTGAAGCCACTCTTCAGTGATGACTGCCCAAGTTGTATGACTGTTGCTTGTCCAGTCCCATTTCTCCACACCCGAGGTGACGAAAACTGGATAAATTTTATCATACTGTGGGGTTCCAGAAACCACATAAATTCATAAAAATATTTTCAAAAAGTTACCCCAAAGTTTGAACCTATAACTTAGTGATAATCTAGTGTGCATGCTTTAGAACACATAAGGCCATGGGTTTAATCCTCAGTAAAACACACACACACATACACACAGAGAAAGAGAGAGAGAGAGAGAGAGAGAGAGAGACTGACTAACTATGACTATTAAGATTCAGTAGCATGTTAAAATAAGCTATTCTCAGCACTTTAAACGGTGATGGTCTTTTTGGTTCTTGTACGAATGAACTCACTACAGTGTGTTTACCTGAACAAGACCTGCACAAATTCTTATTGTATGTTTGTTTGTTTGTTTAGTTTGGGGACAGGATTTCAATAAGTTGCCCAGGCTGGCCTTGAACACATTTCATCTGGCTCAGCCACCAGAGTATCTGGGATTATAGGCTTGTGCCACGTATTCAAGCTAAAACTTCACATTGGAATCCTAGACATGGTTTCAGAGCATGAGAAGCCATGTTCTGAGAGACTGGATTTGTTGGGATAGAATAGTGGCTGGTGTCCGGACAGACCATACCAGGCCAATGCAGTTCCACATGTAAGTTTTATTATGGAGGAACAAGAACACAGGGAGAGATTGGAGTGAAAATAGATAAATGGTTGGGCAGAGGGAACCTCTTTCCATTTACCAGACCACTGGCAGTGTGTATGAAGATCCTGTAAAATAATTGGATCTAGTGTGCCATTATGTGGACATTTGGAGCCATTGTCTAGTGGGTACTGAATCCAGACTTTACTGCAGAGGTATACCAGTTTTGATGACCTCAAGTCTGGTGTTAACTTCAGAGATTTGAGATTTTCCAGAAGACATCCCGGTGGGGAGCGTGGAGATACGTTCGAAGACAATGAAGCACCCATTGGGGAGTTATTGGATTATTTGTACCAGCGTCCTGAGAATAATTCAATAACAAAATTTCAGCCTGGTAAGACATCCAAGTCATCACCTGGACTCTCTAGAGGCTACACGGTGAATCCTGGACTCACCAGAAAGCATCTCTAGCTAAGCCTAGGGTTTCCTGAAAGACTGCAAGAGCCTAGAGGGTGCGTGCACTGCTTTCAAGGGGGTAGTCTCCCAAAGGGAGCCCTAGCTTGTACGTCAGCTAGTAGGCTAGTCATAAGGACTGTGGCCATGAAACACCAACCCCTAACCCATAAAGGCTGGCCAGGCCCTATTTGGGAAATCAGGGTCCTCCCTGCCAACTGGAGGAAAAAAACGTACCAATATGCCAATGTTTGTGTGAAATTTTAGCCTTCTAGTAGCAGGAAATGTAAAACTGTATGGTTGGTGTGAGCCCATCCGACTGAGTAACCCACGTGGCAGAAGCTAGCCCACATGGCAGAAGTCTGGGAGTCCCACACAGCTCCCATGGCAAATTCCACGTGGTAACAGTGGCTGAGCAGCCGTGGCAGTGGCACGAGTGACAGTGACCCCTCTCGGACTATGGTGGCCAGGGGAAGTGGCTGCATCTGTGGCTCAAGTTCAAGTGTGCCACGTGGGTGGTGGCAGTGGGTGGCGATCACTGGGAGCACAGCAGGCACAGTGGTGGCAGGAGGGTACGCACAGCAGCCATGGTCACAGGCTGCGGTCATGGCAGCCCTCTGGGCGGCAGTCCACATGTCCGTGCAGCAATGGTCAGTCGGTCACAGTCCCCGCTGGTGAGCTGCCAGTGGGCATAGCTGGGTGTAGTGGTTGGCTGCCGGGCGACGGTCCATGTTCTCGGGTTTTGGCACAAATGTTGTGATAGAATCATGGCTCGTTCTGAACAGGCCACACCAGGCCAATGCAGTTCCACATGAGAGAGGTTTATTGTGGGGGAAAGTGGGAAAGGGGGACAACGGAGATGAGAAGAGAGAGACAAGAGAGGGGGCTGGAGGGGCGGCTCAGCCGTTAAGAGCACTGATTGCTCTTCCAGAGGTCCTGAGTTCAAATCCCAGCAACCACATGGTGGCTCACAACCATCTGTAATGGGATCAGATGCCCTATTCTGGCATGTAGTGACAGTGTACTTGTGTATATGTGTGTGCGTGTGTGTGTGTATATATATATATATATATATATATATATATATATATATATATATATATATAAAACAAATAAATCTTAGGGGGGTTGAGAGGGTCTGCCTTTTATTCAGGCTGTGACATAACTGCTTACAGGTAAATATGGGAGGTAAACCAGATGGACACTGGGAATGTATGGCGATTGCCATGGCAACAGGTCCCTGTCACCTATGGGTGATGTCACCGTCATCACTGTATTCAGAAGCAACCTGTAACCATAAAGCCGGTTCCTGATACCAACAATATTGAGTGTTATAACTAGACAATAGGATATAGTCCATCCTATGGCAGCTGATATTAGAATATTCACCTACAATCTGATGGCTGATAACATCTTTGTATAATATTAACATGCACTTTAGATGAAAGAAAACATTTGTAAACCTTAGCCTGGGTGGAGTACAAGATATATTCCAGAGACATTGCTCTTACTATGTTGAAAGCAACCAAGAGCATTATGGGGCTAGGGAGCCTGTTCCATTGATAAAATGCTTGCTGTATATGTGTGATGATGCAAGTCCCCAGAATTCACATAAAAAGCCAGGTGTGGTAGCAGCACCAGGGCGGCAGAGACTGGGAATGCTGGGGTTCACTGGACAGCTAGTTTATCGTAATTGATAAACTGGGAGCTCCCAATCAGTGAAAGGACCACAGGGTCCTGAGGGCCAGGGAGCGAGTGCAGCGGAGCAGCACCCAAGGTTTAATTCCTGCCTCTACAGGTACTTTCCCATGCAATCAAATGCACAATGGAAGACAAGAAACAATTCCTCACCTAGAGTATAAGCCAGTCTTTAAAACCTATCTGTTAAGTTGGATTTTCATGAGACAATTTAGAAAACATACACACTTGTTTAATAATGAAACCAATATAAACCTTTTAGAAGAAATGTGTAAATTTTAACAGAAACTACAAAGCAGATATTTTTTAAAAAATCCAGTTTTCTACCTAAGATTACATTGGGTACCCTTGGCAGAAGCTGTTCCCCCCACTTCAGAGGGCAGTTGGTAGGCTCCAGTCTCCTCTGTGGTTTTCTAACTTAAGAAGCTGTGAATTTTATAACCATGCACCCTGCGGTCAAAACTGCAGAGTGCTGTGTCTGAGGGCAGGTGGTTCTTGTGTTAAAGGTAGACATTAAACAGTTCTATTAAGGACCTGGAAGTATTTAACGGGGTCGCTTGCCAGCTATAAATTAGAGACCCAATCCCCGTTGGCTGGAAAGTTCTCTGGACTAAGTCCAGTTAAGTAGACTGAATCACTGGCGGTCTTTCCAAATTTGCACATTTAACAGCTTGGCTCTTCAGCCCGCCGTGCAAGGCTGGGTGGTTCAGAATGCCATCGATATAATGCAATGAGCAGCTATCAAGCCTGTGGGATTGGGAGAGTGACTGGGTCAGGCACCCCCACCACCACCACCACCACCCCAGGCTGAGAAAAGCAACTTATCATTGTTGACAAAGTCATGGAGAAGGTTTTTAAATAGCCGTAGTTGACTGGCATTATCATTTTCAGGAGGTTTATTGTCTGAGGCTTATACCCCAGCATTCATAGAGAAGTGGGCCTTGAACATCTCTCCAAGGTCTCTGTGCTTCACGGTGCCTATGTGCAGTTAACAGGATTATGATGGCCACATTGAAACCATTGGGTGTCGTTGACAAGGTCACCAAGTATTGGGGCTGTGGTCTCCTTCTGTGAAGAAAGAGATTGTTAATCATATCATCTTTATGGATTTTAAGTTTTCAAGTTGTTTCTTTTCTTTTTTAATCATAATTTTTTTATTTTCTATATTCTTTGTTTACATTCCAAATGACTTTCCCTTTCTTGGTTCCCCCTCCCCATAAGTTCCCTAAGCCCTCTTCCCTCCACCCATTCTCCTATCAACACCCTCCTGCTTCTCTGTCTTGGTACTCCCCTACAATGCTGGAACAAGCCTTTTCAGGATCCAGGACCTCTCTTTCCTCCTTCTTGGGAGTCATTTGATATGTGAATTGTATCTTGGGTATTCAGAGTTTCTGAGCTAATATCCACTTATCAGTAACTGTATTCCATGTGTGTTCTTTTGTGAATGAGTTACCTCACTTAGGATGATATTTTCCAGTTCTAACCGTTTGCCTAAGAATTTCGTGAATTCGTTGTTTTTAATTGCTGAGTAGTATTCCATTGTGTAAATATACCACATTTTCTGTGTCCATTCCCTCCCTTGAGGGACATCTGGGTTCTTTGCAGCTTCTGGCTATTATAAATAGTGCTGCTATGAACATAGTGGAGCATGTGTCCTTATTGCATGCCGGGAAATCCTCTGGGTATATGCCCAGGAGTGGTATAGCAGGGTCCTCTGGAAGTGTTATGCCCAGTTTTCTGAGGAACAGCCAGACTGATTTCCAGAGTGGTTGTACAAACTTGCATTCCCACCAGCAGTGGAGGAGTGTTCCTCTTTCTCCACATCCTCGCCAACACCTACTGTCTCCTGAGTTCAAGTTGTTTCTTTAAATTGATTGTTTGGGTTAAGCTGGCTTTACAAGCCATTGGATATAAATGGTATCAGAAAACCTTGTGTGTTTAAAGTAGAGCCCTCAGTTTGGGATAATGGAGTGCTGGGTTCTTCTTCAAGTCAAGGGACTTTGGATTTCTCCTTTACTCTGGGATCACAGATTCTGAAATGTGAAACTGAGTTCTTCATCAAACCCAGGTTTTTGGATATAAGAAGAACCTATAGCACTTACCTTAGGCAAAGTGCACAGTCTGTTTCCAGAGAACTACACGGAGCAGCAAACATAAGAGGGGAGGCTCCTCCCTCCACGTGCTCCATTTTCGGCCATTCTGATCCCCACACAGGATAAAGAAAAGGGCCGACAGTGCCTAAGGTCAGTCGTTGTGTGCTTGGAGTTTATGTGCTTCTCCCTGCTGCCTGTAGAAGTCGGTCCTTCTTTCAGAGGCTTTTAAGAGCTCACGTTAAAGTATTCAACATGCTCTCCTCTGGTTTTATGTATTTGCTTTTAACATACATGACTGCTCATATAACTGCATGTGGATTTATAGCTATGCAGACAGCAAGGTCAGGCCTTAGGTTTTTAAATGTGGGGTGCTTTTAATTCACTTAATGCCTTTGTAAAAACACACTCACGTGTTCCACAAATAAATATAAAGAAGGTGTCTTGTGTGTTAGTGTCTATAAAACTAATAGAATGTATACAGAGAGTCACCATAGGGATTCGTTACTTACTGACTAAAGGGTGCATGTTTCCTCTGAAATTTTTCAATACATTGTGTCTTTTAATCAATCTTCCTTCCTTCCTTCCTTTACTCTCTCTCTCTCTCTCTCTCTCTCTCTCTCTCTCTCTCTCTCTCTCTCTCTCTCTCTCTCTCTCTCTCTCTCTCCCTCCCTCTCCCTTCCTTCCCTGTTTCGATCATATGGGTTATATGTTCATTATAGCTTTTAAATATCCTATTCTGTGTTCTTACTCTTAGCTCAAATATTTTACTTTTCTAAAGACCTTTGCATATTTCCATTATGTAAGAAGGAAGAGAAGATGGGAAATGGTTTATTTGTCTCTTCATGAGGAATATAAAGCCTCAGAAGAATTTAAATCCCCTTGTGTTTATTTTGACACACAGCTCAAGACCTCGCCAAGATACTTTGATAATTAAGTCTGGGCTTCATGGTATACACCTGGAATCCTCACATTCAAGAGGGGGGGCAGGAGGATCATGAATTCGGGCAGGCTCTGCTATGTGTGTAGTCCAGTTCCAATTCTTAGAAACAAAACAACTCCAGCCCTCGGGGAGACAGAGTCAGGAGGATCAGGCAGCCCAGGCCCCCCTCAGTTGCCTAGTGAGCTCAGTGCCAGGGCAGACGACTTGAAAATATACTTCAATAACTAAATAAGTAAATAAACTGAACATGAAACACAGTAGAACCCAGAATTATTATAATGATAAATAATAGCAACTAAGCTGATTTAGGACAGGGGATTAAGGTGGTCATGTGATTTTAGATAGTCCTTTAATTACCTCTAAGTTTCACATATGTGTGTGATTTCCCTCTGTGGGTTTTAAAGCGCTTGGCCTTTAGTTTTTTGGGTGACCTTGACAGACTTCCTCTGACCTGTGGATCTGCTGGAGAAGACGACGTCTCTCCTTCCTGTCTGTGGAAGTCAGAAGTGACGCAGTGGTGCTTAGCTCAGGATAGTGTCGGTGACACGAGAGGTGGTGGGACGAAAGACACACTGAGTGGGAAGACCACGCCTGGTCCTGGCCTGCTGCGTGTGAGTTGTTAGACTCAAAAGAGCCTACGGTGGCTCCATGATCCCGCGTTGGCTTGTAAACTTAAAAGGATGGGCTGACATCTCATGGGGAGAATGCTGAAAAGTAGCCTTTCTGGATACAGGAAAAGAGGATGTATCTAATGTGGAACTTGAATCTACCTCCCAAATACTCAGATTCAGAGGCTAAATGAACAGCGGGTTAGAGGACTGGGGAGGCCAGCGATTCAGATTTCATAGAGAATGGCTTCCAATAGTCACTCGTGATAGCTTGAAACTGGCCTGACTGAAGTTTGAAGCTACTAATGACCTGGGCAGTGTTCAGGCTCTCTGACCAAGCCAGTAAGCCCCTAGAAATATTCCTCTGTGGTTTCCACTCCAGTTCCTTCTTAAGCTCCTGCTCCGACCCCCTCAATGATGGACACATGGACTTGTAAGTCAAATGAACCTTTCCTCGCCGAGTTGCTTTTGGTCATGATGTTGATCACAGCAACAGAAAGGCAAACTGGAATGTGATGGGGGAGAGGTCTGAGACGGGCACCAGGCAGAACCATCATGGAGATGTCAGGGGGATGGGCTGCTGAGACAGAAACAGACTTCGAGTAAGTCTCTTCCTGCCGGCAGTGTTGGTTATGTTGAATGATGGGCTGAGGTGGCAGTCTTGGTTGTTTGGCTCTTTGTGTAGAGGAAGTTTTTCTTTTCAGTCTTTTTCAGTGTTGCAGAGAAACCGTGTGTTTACATCAGCTTCTGAAGAGTATCTAAAAAGTGAAAGTAACAGATACTATGTATGCTCAATACAAACTTGCCAAACCACTTTCTCCCCTTAGATTGATGTGCGGGGAGGGTAGGCAGGATGGCCTCAATCTCACTCTGTAGCCAAGGATGGCCTTGAACTTCCTGAGCATCCTTCCTTCACCTCCCAAGTGCTAGTGTTGCATGGGCCTTGTTAATGTGGTCCTGGGCTTGAACACAAGGTTGCTTGCTTGCTTGCTTCCTTGCTTCCTTGCTTGCTTTCCCAGTCCTGCAGAGCAAACCCAGGGGTTTGTACTCGCTTAGCAAGTACATATCATACCAGGGATCTAAATCCCAAACCCTTGTTAAACCACTCAGCTCACCAAAGTGGTCACCCTTGAAGCTTAAAAAAAAAAAAAAAAAGAACGAACTAACATTAGTTTGTATTTCTATTTTCTTTGTATTTTTGTAGACTTCCCTTTACCCGTTGCCATAAACATCAGCAGTTAGTTTGGATAAAGGTATGATGCCACTAGAAGGTAGAGATAAGTCAGCACGTTTTTTCCCCTGCAGAGCACACAGGACCATGCCTCTGCCTTGTGCAGCTCAGTGTGACTCCACTGTTCGGTGGCATCACCCTGCTAAGGTCTTCCTCGGTTGCCATAGCCCTCCTGCGTCTCACAGGTCCTCCGTTGCACAGAGACCGTGGCAGCCAAGAGTGTTAAGATTTGTCAACCTGCGTTAGCTGAGGAGCAGGTGGGACGAAATATCAGCAAAGAGTAAGAGAGCACCTCTGTCCTGGTTCCATTCCTGTTGCTGATAAATACTCTGAGAAAAAGCAACTTAGGGAGAAAGAGTTTGTTTTAGATCACAGTTCAAGATTACAGTTCATCTTAATGGATGAAAATTAAGACAGGAAGCTGAAGGATATGTCATATCCACAGTCAAGAGCAAAGAGATTGAATGCATCCTGCTTAGTGATTAGCTAACATTTTCTATTCTTATACAGTCAGTCAAGGACCCAATGCCAGAGAGTGGTGCTCTCTACTTTTAAGCTGGGTCTTTTTCTATATCAGTTAGCAGACTCAAACCCCCCAACCAACACACATACACACACATATATATACAAACTCATATTCATACATATACACATTTACATAAACACAAATACACACACATACATATACACACACATATATACATGCATACATAAACACATTTACATACACACAAATACAGACACATACACACATGCATACACATATATACACATAGACTACCACATACACATATACATATGTATACATATATATACATTTATATACACACACATACAAGCACATATATATACATACATACATACATACACACACATATCCAAACATACATATACACACATTTATATACACACATACATATACACACATATATACATATACATTTACATACACAAACACACACACACACACACACACATACATGCATACAGACATGCACACAGTCCAACCTGGTCCATGGTCCCTCTCTGAGACTCTCTTTGCGGTAATTCTGGGTTGTGTTGAGCACACAAAACCATCACAGTGTCTAAACATAGATCTGCTCTTCCAGTTCCAGTTTGACAGTGACTTGCCTGCATTTACTTAATGTGACACCAGAAAATTAGCAGAAACACAGCAAGTCCAAACAAGAGAGCAGAACATTTTTATTAGTAGGTGGTGAGGATCTGATGTTCGTCCATGCTAATGGCTCTTCCTGTTGTGTTGTGTAGTAGTTTCATATCTGATAAAGTGTAGTGATGGGGGTAAATATGGGTCCCTCTGTTAACATAACTCTGTCCAGAAGACTCCATTATTGGTTTGGTTGTACTACCTACCATGTGATGTTCTTGCCATGCTCCCTTCGGTGGTAGACAATACTTCTGGAGACATTTAAGCTAACAGCAATATGAAACCCATGCAGTAGCATCCTAAAGAGCAGCGTGGCACAGTGCTACAGTACTACCCAGCCAACTTTAATTGAGGTGGGATCAGACAGAGACCAGGGGTTCCTATTTTTAACTGGCTGTAGCCTTTGCCTCTGGAGTGTGCATGCCCAGTTCTGGTGGTGAAGAATTTTCCACAAGACTCATGGGGTAGGAGAAAAACAGTTATTTATATTCATGAATTGAGCTTGAGAGAGAAAAAGGGAATGGTTTAAAAGAGAGGACACCCAGAGAGTGTTTGCCCACATCAAAAGGAAGGTTATAGATGGCACTGGAAAAGCATGGTCCTTTTTTTTTTTTTTTTTTGCAGATTTTATTTAAATATAGTCACTTGTATACGCTAGTACACATTCTTTTTATGAAGAAAAAAGAAAGCATTGTAGAGTTATTGGAGGAATGTTCTGAGATAATGCTGGGGGAGCACCTGACAATAAAGGAGACCCACAGGCCACAGATCACCAGGAGTCACAGAATCATATGTATGGGGTCATATTAGCTGAGTCCTAGCCTTATTTGTTTTAGATTAAATCCCTTGTACTATATACATATATTGACTCTATTAGGATTTCACTTTTGATTATATAGGTAGGTGTTTATGTGTATGTGTTTATGTGTATGTCTGTGTCATTGCCTGTGCATTTGTCTGTACATACATATAAATGCAGGTGCCTGAAGAGGCCAGAAGTGTATGTTGATTCCCTTGAAGCTATAGTTAGTTACAGGCCCTTGTGAGCCACCCAGCAAAGATGCTGGGGTTTGAATCAGGGTCTAGCGCATATATTTCTAACCACTGAGCCATCTCTCCAGTCCCTGTGACTGCTCCATTTAGACATAGTATGTAGACACTTTTTCTTTGCAAACCATCTTTGACAATTCTATTGGAACCTTACTTGGACTTTATAGTAGGGACAGGCAACTCTGAGTGGGATATGCTGATTTGGAAGCAAGCTTATTCTGTGCTGAGCGTCGATCATAAAGATTTATAGGTCAGTTTATGGTCAGTATAGAGGCACTCTCATTGAGTCTAACTATTATCCATGGAACACTAATGTGTGTGTTTTGTTTAACCCAATGATATAACCTTTCTTTCTTAACTATATTGTGTGTATGTGTATATGTGTGTGCACATGCAGGCATGCTCTTGTATGGACATGAGCAGTGGAGGTCCAAGGATAACTTTGTAGATTCTGTTCTCTCCTTCTCCCATCATGCATCTCTCAGGGATGCATTAGACCATCAGGATCACGCCTGCAGCCACTGAGCCATCCTGCTGACACACTTGCCTTCATTGCAAAGACTCATTTGCTTTCTTGCTGGTGATACCTTTACTTTTCTGTGATTACAGAAAGCATCCAATTGGGCAGCTCAGCATCTATGTACTCCTGTTTTGATCCTAGCAAGCCTAATGGTTTAAAGAATCATGGGAAGCCTTTAAAAAAATATCATGTAACATTCTTGGGAACAAGAAACGATCTGACTTTATGGCCAAAATGACATATAAATATCTTTAAGACGGTCAAGATTTCTGCAATCTCGCCAGTATGCTGACCTCTTAAGTTTTATCTCACCTTATGCAGATTCTGACACAAGGCAAAAATCCGGGAATCACTTGGAAGTATGCGCTTCCCAAGGTCGTGAATGTAACTCAGCCAGCAGCAAAGAGATACCACCACACCTGGCGCACAGTGCAGTCTGACTGCTCAGTCACCTGTGGCGGAGGTATCTGATTCCTAACTCTGCTTCCCAGTTCATCACTGCTTACAGATTTTATCCAGGCTATGGACGGACACCATGAACTCTTGGGTACCACGGGTGGGAGGTGGGGGGGGGGTGTTAAATCCATGTCTCTAGGAAACAAAATTTTCTTAGCTGAGGAATGCAGCTGCTGTCAGACATAAAGGCAGAGTGACATTTGAATCATGTCTCAGATGCCGTTTCAAGGGGAAAAAAATATAAATGAAAAACAAGGAACAATTCAAAGTCGAGCGGTGTGAAGCCAAACATGAGTATTTACAAAGAAATGAGTGCCTCCGGTGGGAAATTTTAAATACTGGGAACCAGACCGTATGGTTCTGCTAAAACAAATATTTACACAGACCAGTCATAAGCTGGTAGGTATGAATAGATATTCAGAGTTTAACTTTTTACCTATATTTGCATCACTTCATGGTGAAGTAGGATATTAGGGTTTTAGTTAATATGTGTGGGGGTGTTTTGCCTACCTGTATGTATATGTACTGCATGTGGGCAGTGCCCACAGAGGGCAGGAGAGGACATCAGAATTGCCTAGAACTGGCCATCATGGATGGATGCTGGAAATCAAATCCTGGCCCTCTAGAGGCAAGAGGGAGATAACCGCTAAGCCATTTCTCCAATCATCTCATTGGTGTTTTATTGATATAAATAATTTCCATTTAGATCTTTACAATTTATGTCCAAGCTTCCTGGGACATTTCATTTTGTAGTTACTCTGTTTCAAATAGTATCTATCATTTGATAGTTCTAGAATCCACTTGAAAAATTAAAATCATATATTAAAATTACTCAAGTATAAAATCTATCATCATGGGGATAAATGGAATTTCAGTGGGTTGGAATTGTATCCAAGGGAACCGTTTTCACAAAATATGTGAATACCGTGTCTTAAATAGGATATGAGAACACTGACTGACACCCCCAAACTAAGCTGAAACTTAATAAATGGGTTGTCTGTGTGCCTCACTGAGTAACTTCTGGTGACTTCCTAGGTTACATAAGCGTCAAGGCCATTTGCTTACGAGATCAAAACACCCAAGTCAACTCCTCATTCTGCAGTGTAAGAACCAAGCCGGCAACAGAGCCCAAGATATGCAATGCTTTCTCCTGCCCCGCCTAGTAAGTCCTCTGCAAATGTCTTCTTGCTTGTAAGTGTTCTCCCACAACTTTGCTACTGGTAAGACGCAATGAAAAGCCTCCTGCCCATATTTCTAGCTGGAAGGGATTCAAATATAAACACAGTATTTAATATAAAAACCAAGAAAGGAAAAATGGCTGAAGTTGAATCATGAGACCTAAAAAATATGAATTAGATGTATTAGATACTAATGTTTTGCTCTGGAAGCTTGATGTATAAAGATGGATTTTCTTCCCCCCCCCCCCCCCCACACACACACAGTAGTAAGAATTGGACCCAGGGTCTCATGCTTTGCCAAGCACGTGCTCAACAACTGAGCCATAGCCACAGCTTCCCCCCCCCCCCGCCCCCATTTTAACTTTTAAAGAGAACACCCTCTTTCCAGAATGGAATCAAGCAGATATTGAACTGACAAGGCATCCTATATTAGTTCAGTGCGAGCATTGCTTAGCTTTAATTGCATCCAAGGACACAGAAGGACAATCATGCAGCCCAGGGAACCAAAACTTCACAGTAGTAAGATGCAAGCTGCAGAGGTGAAGGCCACTCCTCCTTGATGACTGTCCCTCTGGAACACTTGGGGCTTATACTCATTTTAGCCATGCCACTGTAGGAAGATGAATCTAAGTAAGTTGCCTGGCCAACTAGAGACCCTACTTAGGTGATTTATCTTCAGCCAAATATACTTATATGAAGCAGTGGTGAAGTCACCAGGAGTCATGCACATTATTTTAATAAATGACACAGTTGTGTATATGTGCTCATGCATGTGAATATATATTTATACACATTTATATACATATATATATAATGTATAAAAACTAATATTTCATTTTACCATAATTGTTTGGGGTTTTAGATACCTACCAATCCTGCATGCCCAGTTTCTCTCAGATTCTGAAGCTAGCCATGACTACAAAGAGAAGACAGCATGGGGGGAGGCTTCTGTGGATTTTCCTCTTTTTCCAAGAAATAAGCAGTCCCTCGTGGCCCTAGCATACATTTGACAGAAAATGTTCTTGACTATCTTGACTAGGTTCATCTGTTCTTTAGGGGAGGGGGGTTAGTATGTGTACTGATGTATACATACAGAATCGTAACACCGATTGACAAGATGATAGTTTCTGATTTCAGGACTTCCTCCTATCACCAATTAGGCCACCTGGCAAAAGAAAGGGACTTTTTGATACATATGTCCGTGTATGGAGCATGCTAAGGTCATCTAGAACTTCTAGACTCTCCTGAAACCCATGCTCTTCTGTGAAGAGCAAGCTTGTTGTCTGGAATCAGAGCCACGCCTTGCAGAGTCTGAGGAGGGAAGCTCGTTTCATGGGTGGGCTCCTCTGCCCCCTCTCTCCCCATTTGTTCTCTGCCCTTGCTTGGTGTCAATACATTCGATTAGGAGACTTGTTCTTCCCCAAGCATAGACTAGAAAGAAGGCTCTGGACTCTGAGAAGTGTGGAGACAACGGACCCACCTGATGAAGCCTATCATCGGGACTCACTGTACACCAGGCTCTAGCAGTGTGGTGTGGGGGTGACAGGGTACAGTCTCAGCCATTGGCAACAACCTTCCGTGGGGGGAATGGAAATGGTGGATAAGAACAGGACTGAGATGCAAAGCCCTGTGCTGTAAAATGCTAGGGATTAGGCAGTAAGGGATGAAATGGACAACCTGGAGTCTGTGCCCGGAGTCACTGTATATACAGTGAAGGCATTTGGAAATGTAGCCCTGGAATCAAACACGGAAGGCCAGGCAGGCCACCCGAAAGTGCCTGTGTGATGCTTTTTCCAGTGCATGTACAACCCATCCTATTTGCCATAAGATGAAAGAAATTGGAATTTAACAGAAAAATACCATTTGTGTAGGCAAATGGCGAAACTAGCAATTTCATACTATTTTTTAAAAGGTATTATAAGGTACAGAAATTACATAAATATGAGGAATTATTTTATTCCATACATTGTCATTAACAGAAAAAAATAGGATGGTGTGTTTTTTGTGATTATTTTAGAACACATACCATCTTAGCACTTCCGCACTTGACTCTGTAGACTGAAGGACTTTAATTTCACACACAGGCATGATATAATGGTGTCTTAGTTAGGGTTTTTTACTCCTGTGAACAGACACCAAGGCCAAGGCACCATGACTCTTATAAGGCCAACAGTTAATTGGGGCTGGCTTACACATACAGAGATTCAGTCCATTATCATCAAAGTGGGAGTGTGGCAGCATCCAGGCAGGCATGGTGCAGAAGGAGCTGGAAGTTTCACACTTTGTTCTGAAGGCAAACAGGAGAAAACTGACTTCCAGGCAGCTAGGTCAAGGGTCCTAAAGCCCATGCCCACAGTGACACATTTCTTCCAACAAGGCCACACCGCCAAATAGTACCACTCCCTGGGCCAAGCATATTCAAACCACCACAGATAGAAACCAGAAAGAGGGAGGAAACAAGATTAAGGAAGGTAATGAAATTGTTGAGGTCTGAACAAAGCACACTTAGCTACTGGTTTGGTCTTATTTCCTAAAAATAATCAGCACTTAGCATATTCGTGTCCAAAATAACTTGTAGAAATCACCACGTAGGGTCAGATTAGCAGCCCTAGCTACTGGTTTTTTTTAATATCTGTAAATCACACCATTTCCATTGGTCAGAAGGAGTCATCATTGGCATAGATCGGCATTCATGCGTCACGACTTAGTTCTGGAAAACCTTATCTGGCCATCTTTAAATGAATCATGTGAGGTTAGGTCTCTGACCCATCAGTGATGACCAGAAACCAACCAAGACTAGAAAAGGAATGTGAGGAGCTGCTTGCTTAGAAAGAGCTTCCCAGAGTCTCCTCCTCTGAGGTGTTCCCTCTCCCACATAGACACCCGCCCCTCCTTCCACTTCCACTTCCACTAGCCTTGAGGTTGTACTTTTGTTAATCTGGGTCATGGTGCTTATCAGCCAGCCTTGTCTTGATGTGCGTATCCACAGTTTCTCTGTGTAGTAGACTCCCTCGTGGGAAGAATATGACCTTATTCATCTTCCCTCGTGGGAAGAATATGACCTTATTCATCTTTCCAACCGAAGCACCTAGGTCCCTGTCACATAGTTAAAAGCTAAGTAAATTTGCAGGGATGAATTGCTCAGAGAGTAGAAAGTATCTTTCCATATAGACGGCTAGAATGTATATTTTGTTTTCCCAGAACCTTGTGGTAACTAAATGTGTCTCCTGATAGCATCCCTGCTATCCCAGTGGGCGTCTGATCCAACAGCCATAAAAGATCAGTTAGTGGGTGTGGCCTGATTGTTATAAAATGGATCAGAGGCTTTTCTTGGGTGGTTAAGTCTTTCCCAATAGCTGCTTGAGTGGCACCGTCAAGCCTTGACTTGACAGGAAGTAATTTTGGTTCTCTCTGAAAGTTGGTTACCAGGTGAGTGGAGCACATGCAGTAAGTCCTGCGCCGGGGGCCAGCAGAGCCGCAAGATACGGTGTGTGCAGAAGAAGCCCTTCCAGAAAGAAGAGGCTGTGCTGCATTCGCTCTGTCCAGTGAGCACGCCCACTCAGGTTCAAGTCTGCAACAGCCACGCCTGCCCTCCAGAGTGGAGCCCCGGGCCCTGGTCTCAGGTAACGAGCACTGCTTTGGAAGCCCTGGTTTGGGTCTGCATGGAAAAGCCAAGGTGGTGGAAATACAGGTGACTCTGCAGTCTGCGGGGAACTCAGCTCTGTGCATCTTTCTGGTGAATCAACAAGACAGTGCCTGTGAATCTTCATTTCAGCTAGTACCAGTTTAATGGTTCTTATCTGGCTAGAGGTCTTGGGCCTCTTCTGCCAGAGCTTAGACTCTTCCTTAGTGGTCCAGAAATTAGCATGGAGACTATTTAGGGCAGCCTACAAATGCAGATAGAAGGGGATTGGCACTTAGTCCTAGCTACTAGAGATATGAATCCATGGGTAAAGGCATTTGCCACCAGGCCCAGCACCTGAGAACAAGCCCCGGCACCCACACAGTTCCTGTAAGTTATCTGATGCATTCTGATGCATACAGAATTAATTAATTAATTAATTAATAGGGGACACAAAGAAAAAGATAAAGGAAAAAAGATTTAATTTTTACTTCAGTGGCAAAGACATAGAGCTAAAAGAATACATAAGAAATGGCACCCAGTTTGCAATTGTCGCATGGGGTCAGAAGAGGCACAGAGTAGGAATTGCCTGCTCTGCACACTTCATAAATGTCCTGTAAAACAGATGTCCTTTTCTGGGAGCATATACATCTCAGAGACATCTTAGAAGTGAATGGGCCCTACTGGAGCACAGAGGCAAACATCTTCTGGGGTACAGAGAGCTCCCCAAAACACAGGATAAGTAGCAGGATTTCCTTACCTTCAGCTTCTCATCTTAGCCTGTGTGGGCAGACAGTAGAAGGCATGTACCGTGATGATAGTTAGTGGCTAACGGCCCATGGCTGCTGTGCTTTCCCTAAGATTCGGTTCTCCGGTTCTCTCCTAAAGGAAGTCTGTTTTTTTGTTTGTTTGTTTTTTTAACCAAGTTTAACAAGGCACAAATAAATTTCTAGAAGAGACGAGGGGGAGATTTTTAATCAAAGTAAGACTGTACTTTATAGGGAATAAGGATCCAAGAGTATATAGGAATATATTGAACTTGAAAATGGCTCCATGCAAAAAGAGGAAAACATTTGTTTACAGCATGGAGTAAATCTTAGTAGGATGTGGTGTGGAATCAGTATTTCTCTCCAACTGAGACTTGCAAATGGAGGGCTGATGGAGCCAGGTGTATGATGGGTGTGGCCCAACATAAATGGGCGGCGCTACAGAGCATCCGTCAAATCTTAAAGTACTCATAAGTTTTTCATTTTTTTAAAGTTGAATCGCAAAGACCAGAGATCTATCCTGAGTAGTTTCACGATGAACATGAAACAAACTTCCCACAAGCTGTTCAGCTCTCAGACGTGGGTCACGGTGACAAATCAGTTCCCTCTACAACCAACAGATACAGCTTGCTCTTCTGAAAAAAAAAATTGCGAGCAAAATTAAGATGTTATTAACTCCTCAGGAATTATACCTGAGGGCACTGATAGGCTCTGAGGCTCTGGTTTCCCACTCACTTACCAGCTCGTATCTCTCTCTCAGCAGCTAGCGAGCTGGGCTTCATCCTAGGTGTTTTCTTTTGAAGAGATTGACAGCAATGAACTCAGAAAGTTGATGGACAGTTGTGTGATATGTGGTCCAATTTGCTACCCAAAACCCATAATGCTGCATATTTTGCAAAGTCCCAGCTGTCACAGGATGTACTTGTCATGAGATGAGTGAGAATTTACAGTCTAAGCCCATGTAGGGCTCTGCCCCAGCCTCTCATTTAGGTACCAGAGACCACATCTCATTTTGTCTAAGAAAAAAAGATGAACCCCTCAAAGATCAATACAGTGATAGAGCCCTCCAAGACAGGCCCTGTGGGGAGCCAGTCTTCTAAGACATCTTGATAAGTTTCCCCTGCTCTGGGGACAATTCTTTGCTATCTTATCTGGTTTGCAGGATTCTCGGGAAAGCCAAAGAAGAAAGGTCTTAGAAAAAAAAAATAAGTAAGCTTCCCAAGGGAGAGATTTGGATTGTGCAAAGTTGTTCAGAGATGTTTGATGAATGCATGTATCCTCTGTCTGGTGGTCTGCACTATGCACCGTGGCCAAGAGGAAGATCTTGGGAGAGAGAATTTTGTTCTTGACAGACACTATCACTCACATCCTCCTTGAGTGTGTGTACACATTTCTACTGAGCTTTCTGTGCTGGCACAGGAATACTCCTTAGACAAATTCTCATGGCAGACAGAGGAAGTTCCTGTACAACATACCCTATGCCTACCAAAAAAAAAAAAAAAAAAAAAAAAAAAGAGAGAGAGAGAGAGAAAACCTTTGCAATGATGAGCTTAGCTCATCTTCAGACTGCTAGACTAACCTAGCAGCTGCAGGTGGTCAGATATTTCAAGAGGAAGCTAAATATCCCATTACTATATTCTCAGTGTTTACCCAACTGAAATATATCTGAGATGGGTACAGATGGTATCTCCTCCTTTTCTTCTTCTTTTTTCTTCCTCTTTCTTCTTCTCTTCCTCTTCCTCCTCCTCCTTCTTCTTCTTGAACTACTTCTTCCTCTTCTTCTTTCTTCTAGTGTTCCAAGACTTGTGGACGAGGACTGCGGAGACGTGAGGTCCTTTGTAAAAGCCCTTCAGCAGAGACACTCCCGGAGAGCCTGTGTTCCAGCAGCCCCAGACCCGAGACACAGGAGGGCTGTGTGCTGGGACGGTGCCCCAAAAACAACAGGCTCCAATGGATCGCCTCTGCATGGAGTGAGGTAGGAGCTTAGGCACTCAAGTGGGCGTGACTATTTTGGAGATATTCCCATAATTGGTCCCTCCCTCACCCACACCCACATGACTCCTTCCTGTACATGCATGTGCCAGGTACCCACTTATTGTTCTTTCTTGTTTTCATGGTTATAAAATGTAGAGATGATCACTGGTGTTCCACACGCTTTATCCAATCCTCACCTAGTCCAGGAGCCCAGCCCGTGTGGTAGCAGCCCCCATGTTTAGTGTGGATCTTCCAACTTCACATCAACCTCTCTGGAAACACCAGAGCTACGGTTCCTAGGTTGTTTGAAATCTTGTAAGCCTAACAGTGAGCATCACCTACTGTAAGGAGCTTGGTGGCCACACATCTGTTCCCACAATGCACTTCTGTTCCAGGTGATAAACGTTGGCCCACCTCATGAATGAAATCCTATAGTATCCCTGTCTCCTCTCAATCATTTTATTAGAGGCATTTCTGTAAAATAGCCAAATGAAAAATGTGCCCTTTTTGCTACCAGTCGTCAATATGCACCACACAGGTAACATTGAGCTAACTCCTTCATCTTCATCTTTACAAAGGAGCTAACATATCACCTTCCTATTTTATAATATTTATACTGATGTATTAAAATGCTCACTTCATCAAGACCTTGTCCGTACATTGCTTAATAGTTTAAAACAGTCAGTCCTCTTTCATATTTCTCTCTTTCCCTCCCTGATGTAACACAGTTAGGATAATATTAGTGCAAACTGTGTAGAAGCATCACCTGTCAATAAAAAGCTGACAGCCTATTAGCAAAAGGCAGGAAATAAAAGGTGGGAGTTAAAGGAGAAAGTTAGGAACTCTGAGAGATAGTTGGACCCATGAAACTGAGGAGATGTAACAGCCTTGTGGTAGACATAGAATAGTTTAAACAGGTTATGTAAGTTATGAGCCAGCCAGGGAATGACCCAAAGCTTATGGCCTACACATATATTCATTAAAAAAATAAAAGGTCGCTGAGTCATTATAAGGGAACTAGGATGTGTGTAGAGAAGCATGCAGTTACATCTAACCAAGAAGGAGACAGAATAACAGGCAGTTTTTTTGACCTAAAATGGTTCCATCCTTGACCATTTTCATTCTGTGGCTCAAACTCTCCACTCTTCAGAGAGGTATCAAGTAGCCGTCTTCACTCTAGTACATCCCCAGCTCTAAGGATGGAGGCTGAGGTGAAATCAAGAGTATTTTAAATTATTATAAGATAATGTACGGGGCTTTGACAAAGTGAGTAAATCAGTGACCTCAGCCTCACACATCTACATGACACCTCGTCATTCCTGATGAACAGGGATCTTTCTTTGTAACTCAGAGAAAATCACTTCCCTGTTGCAGAAAATAATAAAAAGAACACCCCACCATCTCTCCTGCCTGCCAGGCCATGGTTCTGGTATGGGCACTGGTGGTTTATAACACTATGTCCCGGCAGGGTCCCGCTCCACATGACCCCTGCTCCCCTGGCTGTCCTGTCCTGTCAGCCTAGCCATATCTCTGGTGGGGTCCCTCGAGTTCATCTCTCTTCCGCCCAGTGCCCACACACCCCAGCTACCCAGTAAAGCACGACTCTTAGACCTTACTTAGCCAATTAGATTGACATATATTATCAACACAATTACAAGATGTCAACAGAGTAATTCCAGAGCCAATTAAAAGTGATAAGCTTTATTCCAATATTTCTAACCTTATGAAACACACAGAAAAACGTCTGAAGCCATTCTGGTTCTCTGACCTGCCACCCTCTCATGGGCGCCCTTCACCCCTCTTCTCACAACCCTTTGCTCTGCCTCCTTCCCCCCTCCAGCCCTTCCTGCCCCCCCTCCCCAGCTAATCACAGGCCCTCTCTATGCTGATGAAACTGGATAGGAAAATTCCTGCAACGGCTCCCACCTTTGATTTCCTCCTCCGTCACCAGAGGGACGTGGCTGCCGTATCATGCAGTTGACACTGTGTGCACAGACAACTCAGCAGATCTGACTGTGGAGCTCTCACACCTCCTTTCTGGGCTCTTAGTGTTCCGCAGCCTGTGGCTTGGGTACGAGGAAGAGAGAACTGAAGTGCATCGAGAAGACCTTGCAGGGGAAACTGATAACATTCCCAGAGCGGAGATGCCGCAACATTAAGAAGCCAAACCTGGAACTGGAAGAAACCTGCAACCAAAGGGCTTGCCCAGTGTACAGCGTGGTGGCGGGCTGGTATTCATCACCATGGCAACAGGTTGGTACATGCAATTTAGGAGGCAGATGGTAAAGTGAGACAGAGCAGAGGGATATTGCCTGTCGTCCCAATGTATAGAGTTGGAACGGTTGGCATCATTTGACCTACCCCACCCTCTAGATGAGTCTGGACCCTCTAGATGTACCAGGGTCTGGCAACCATAGTTTTAGACATAGAAGACTGGAAAAATTTAAGTAAAGCATTGAATAGAAAGCCTATGCCATTGTACTCACAGAGTCTGCTGATTGCTGCCATTTGAAACCATCACTTCGGGGATACTGCTTTCTACCTCTACTTCCTAGTTGCTAGAGAAACATGTTTCCAAAGAGCACGTCCTAAATTTTGCCAACCCCTGCCTGTGCTTTCTGTTCATGACCTACATGTTCTTTCCCGTTCTATATTTGCATTATTTCTTGTGTTAGCCATCGTTGTCCCAATTTTGTGGGTGAGAATGTTCAGCCATCAGCTGATATAGATATTTTTTCTTGGGAACACTAGTTGGGTTCCATAAGAACTGGAAGCTATGTTGAGGTCCTTGAGACATCCAGACTACAGAGCTCACTAATCTAACTGAAACTGCTCACCACACCCTTAACTTAAATGCAGGGCCTGGGGGCTATAGAAAGGTACAGGAGGGACCTGAGAATAAATCACCAATGAAAAGGAATTGAACATGTTTAATAGACTAGGCATGGTAAGATGCATATACCCACTGCTATAGGCTTCTTAAGTTTTGTGATTTTATTTAACATTTACAAATTCTTTTTTATAGTTTGTGAAACCCACTATGTGTAATGAATATAAAGACATTTTTACACTGGGGGAATTATATACTTTTATCTGAATGAGTAAATATGATCAGAAGTCAGCCAAAAAATGCCAGATGTTTTCCTCCTTAGACACCTGTTTTTGTATAATAAAGGCTGACTTTAGAACTAAATGCTTATTATATACATATTTTAAAAATGTTAGAGTCAGACAATTTGATGGAAATCATACGTCTGTATTTGAATGCTGGGATAATTCCTAAACGCTTCCTCTTTCCTCCCAAACACCAGGCCACAAAGCAGTATTTGTAAGAAATGATACCCTCAGCTGCCTGCAGCACATTCTAGAGCAAAGCAGCAACTATCTGTTGACAGCGTTGCTGCCCCCAAGATTTCCTTGTTTGTCCTTCTGCTGAGGATCCATCAAGTTTTCACATAGCCACTGAGGACAAAAGGAAACTCAGAGCCTATATATGTTTTAATTGGACATTAAAGCCATGGCTGTTGGGTACCATGCTACCTCAAAACGTGGCTAGGCACCATGCCAAAGTGTCTCTAGTTAGTATGTCCTTTATGGAATCTGTTTCAAACTACCCCCATCCATTCTGGCATCTGGTTGAGATTACCTGGGTTTCTTGGACTCCATCCCTGGCCGTGTCTGGATTTGTTTCTGAGTTTTGAAGGCGCTTCTGAAGCCTACCTCCTTAAGAACCCCTTAACTGGGAACACATATTCTCAGGTGGTGCAGTAGCCCTCGCCCAAGATTTTTCTGATAGACCACACAGCTCACACTGGGCTGAATAAAAATGCTGTCATCTGGAGGCATCTTGGTTATGAATGTCATACTTCCTATTTGATGCCACTAACCTCAGAGAGGACGCTGTCCAGCTGAATGGGTATAACACTCCCTTCTCTCCCCTCCTTGGCAGTGCACAGTAACCTGTGGGGGAGGGGTCCAGACCCGATCTGTCCACTGCACGCAGCAAGGCCGGCCTTCCTCAAGTTGTCCACTCCATCAGAAGCCCCCGGTGCTCAGAGCCTGTAATACCAACTTCTGTCCAGCTCCTGAAAAGAGAGGTAAAGGATCCTTTGCCCCATCAGTTTTAAGAAAGCTTTTCCACAGCTCATTAGAGTTGGTGGTGCACCTTGTACTTTGCACGACTCTATGACACCTCTGTTCCAATCAGCACCCATGGACCTGCATAATTACACTTGTACAATCCCAAATCTGGGGCAGTTCTGGTCAATACCATATTGTTTACATGATTTGAAGGTGATGTTTCATTCAATGAGGATTTTCAGCCATTCGATCTCAGGTCCTATCACCACTCTTCCTTTTCAAGATGAAATATCTGGAATGTGAGATCTATCTTGGTTGGTGGAATGCAAACTTTGCATGCACAAATCCCAGTGTTCCAGTCCAGCATGACACAAAACTATGCATAACTGTGCACACCCATAATTCTAGCCTTTAGGAGATCAAGTCAGGAGGACTGGAGTCATCCTTGGCTACATAGTAAATCTGAGGCCAGTCTGCGCTACATGAGACCCTCCCTCAAAAAATGAATTTTTGCTAACCAGTGAAAATGTAAAGGTAAACAAAATTTCCCCCAGAAGAGCTTACATTTTAATTGGCAAGACAGGGAACTTGCAATACATTAAAATGACAGTGTTCTTAGTTGGTTTCAAGTACAGGGCAGTGGGTACTGATGGGTAGTTCAGAGTCATGCTTAGAAATCCAAGTCATTTTACAGTAATCTGGCAAACCCTGGATGTATCTCTCAGTCAGATCAGAGTCTTTCTGCAGCACACAACTACTGGGATTTCTTTTCAGTTTAACCCAATCACAGGTTTTCCAGGCCTGCCGAATTTCTCAGCCTACTTTGTCCAATTTGTGGTGAATAATATTTGGCCTGTCAGTCAGCCCCTCCCTCTTCCCTGCCAGTCTTCCTGCACCACTTCCTGTCTAAGCTGCAGTTGATTGGCATCTCAGGACATCAGTTTTCTTCCCTGCGTTAGCCTGAGTGACTGTGATCGCAGGATCATCTGTAATCAACACTGGGATTGTACTTGGAGGAGATTTAGTACTTTAGAGTAATGGGGCACATGCTGCCAGACCCCATCCCCGCCCTGTCTATCTCTGTAGTCAGACCACCCAAAAAGGAAATGTGACCCCTTAGTAGTCTAGCTAGTCCTGGGAGCACCTCTCAGGCACAAGAGAGACAAAATCATGTTAGTTTTGTTTTCTTCTCATCTGATACTTACCTGGCTCATACTAGCCACTAAGCATGCAATAAATGAATGATGGTACGTATGGTGGGGTGATGCCCTTGCCTATAGTCTATTCATATCAAGGTCACTAAGAACTTACCACGTATGCCCAGGACTCCCACTGTGCAAAAGAATATGGCAAGCAGGGTCCTATTCTGAAGCTATTAATGATCACAGAGCCTTGTTGGAAGATACCACAATAAATACCCACCTTGAGAAAGAGGTGGGGAAACCAGGCTTGACACAATGGTCAAATCAGACATCAGAATTGAAAGCAACTTTCAAAGAGGGCCTCCAGAAAATAAGAAAGGCAGACCTCGTGTTTGCCAAGCAGAAGAAAGGGCAAATACAAAGGAATAGAAAGATACTTGGAGTAGGAGCACATTTTGAGGACTGCAGAGGCACAAACCAACAGTGGTACAGGAGCCTTATCAGTCATCAGAGACATTAGATTTAGCCAGCTAAGGTGGAAAGCCATGGGGTCTGTAAGATCATGACCATGGGTTACCTAGAATGAGAACAGGATCTCCCCATGGAGAGGTGGCTGCTGCTATCCAAGGAGAGATAGAGTAGTTTCTTTGTACAGGGGGGTAGTAAGGAAGGTAGAAAACTGGATGGATTTTGAAGACGTAGACAATGGTGCTTGCTGCTTTTTGGCATGGGTAGAGGAAGGCCAAGAGAGAGGGCTCTTACGTCAGCCTCCACAATGTAAGCCTGGTTCATATCTCATACCCAGCCAGTCATAACTGTTCTTATCATCAAACATTCACAAAGCAAAGAAGGTACCAGACTCACATAGCACGCTGACCTTTCTCCCTCTACCTCCTCATCTACATGAAGCCCATGGCCCCAGACATATGCTTGTGTTGAAATTCTGTTCTGTTCAATGGAGAGATGGCTCAGTGGTTAAAAGCACTAGGCACTCCTCCAAAGGATCAGGTTCAATTCCCAGCACCCGCATAACAGTTCATAACCATAAAACTCCAGCTTCAGTGAATCCAATGCTGCCTTTTAGCCTCTGTGGGCATTGCATGCATGTGGCGAATAGACACATGTAGAAAGAGCACTTACACACATAATTTTTAAACGTTTTTAAAGTAAGGTGAGAGTTGATACCATGTTCTAGTCAGAACACTTAGAAGGCAGAGGCAGAAGAATAGCCACAAGGTCAAAGCTATCCTGGGGTATAATACAGGACCTTCACTCAAAAATAGGTGACCATGTGGTTAGGACAATAGTTCCAGTGGCTTGTATTATCTTCCAAAACTTCCATTGTGCCAACAGAATAATCTAGACTGTAAATAGAATGACTAAAGTACAGAGATACATGCTACCTAATCTGGAGCATTGGAGGTAGGCACATATATAATAGTTGAAATCATATATGTGTGTCAGTGTATATACATACATAAATGTTAGGCAAATGGAATATACTTGAATATTCTTCATCTTAATGTCTGACTTGAATCTCAAACCTAGGTCTCTGGTGCCCAATGCCCAACCTAGCAGAGTGTCCATTTCAGGGATTTAAACTCCATTTTTCCATATACTGATTTAAAAAATATTGTTCAGTATGAGTTCTCGAACCTGGGAGGAGGAGCCTAACGCTCAAGTCAACACAACATGACGATAGTGTTCTAAGACTGAAAATCATCGATAACTTTAAGAAAATATTGATCTAGAGACTACTTTGTGATTGGCACTATTTTAAGTCTGGGGAAGAAACCAACGAAGAGTCAAGACCAAGACCATGGTCCCAAAGCTTTTTGCCTTCTAGAGGACGGACAATTAGCAACCAGGTGGTTGAAGGTGGGTAAACTGAGTGTGGAAAAGCAAGGAAAGGAGTAAGGACCCTCCCTACAAGAACAAGCGGTAGTCTGGTTTGTTGTGTGGGCAGAGGAGAGAAGAGCCTTACCCGGAAGGTTAGGGAAAGTCCAGCTTTCAGTAAAAGGGACAGTGATAGTTAAGAGCTTACTGCTGCGTCACCAATCAGCAAGCGGCCTAGTATGACTGAGTTTGGAAAGAGAGGGGTAGATGGAGGCTGGCTTCCGGTCCTAGAGCTTCTGCCTTCATTCCTTGGACTATTTAGAGATGGGAAAAGGGCCCGACGGGAACTGGTTTGTCTCTAAAAGGGATTTCTGGGAATGACTGTGAAATGGGGAAGGGCATGAAAGGGAACAAGAACCCAGGAGTTAAGGAACTGTAGGCAGATGTGAGTCACAGAGAGAATCCAAGCTGGGACCCATACAAAAGGAGTCTGGAGAGCTTGGGTCTTTACTGCACATCCAAAGGTAAGAGGAGAGCAGTTAAGAAATGTTCCTGTGGAGGGTATAGCCCTGGGACCCTTATGTCTGTCTATACTAACTGCCAGGCTATATGCAGATAAGTAGACATGTCCTCCTCCTGGGTATGGCTTTTTAGTTTTTCTAACACTGCCCCCTCATTTAAATTTTGCTAACAAATGCAGTCCCTTTTGGCATCGTAATCCTGCCCTCACAAAGTCTATATGTATCATGGGCAGAACACACAGAGGAACAAGGCCTAGGTCTCTGTTCCATAGGCCCTTGTCTTAATAGGAAGGCTGGAAGCCTTAGCCACTGTGCTAAATGCTTTCTCTCCTTTCAGATGATCCGTCTTGTGTGGACTTCTTCAGCTGGTGTCACCTGGTCCCTCAGCACGGAGTCTGCAACCACAAATTTTATGGAAAGCAGTGTTGTAGATCATGCACAAGGAAAAGCTGATCTTGGGGTCTCCTCACCCTCCTTAGGCCAGGACCTTACCCGTCCATCTCTAGGTCTTGGCATCAAGACCACAACCCTCAGAGGAAATCCACACAGGGTTTAAAGAATGGACAGATTGCCACCAGCCTTCTTAGTCGACCCCTGGAAACACATGGTTCATCTAAAGCACTTGACAATGAGAAGCGAAGACAAATCTAACTTAAAAGATTTAAAAAAAAAAAAAACTTTGATTTGCACTGCGATGCTGAAGATAAGAGATACAGCATACTGAAATGAGTCAAGTTTTCATTTTGACAAAGTGGGAACCTCGTTGACATTGTGATAGGTCTCGTCCCCACACACGTACTCATGAACATCAAAGGATTCAACAGCAAAGATGTCTATTTTTAAAAGCGTCTAAGGTTCCATTCAGGTCAGGGACTGAGACTTGGGGCCATTGAATACATGGATGGAACTCTGCCTAACAGTCGCTTTGGAATCTATTGTGTCAAACTCTTGACACCAGATGGTGCTCCATGGGTGTTTGCTGCTGGGAGGGCAAGCTTCATCTTGTGTTTCATTTTGTGTGTTGTTGGTTTTATTTGGTTTCAAGTATATTCTGCCTAGAGTGAGTCTCCAAGACCGAAATGAACAACTCGAAACATATTCCCAGGAACATTCTGGAAACAGGGCCACATGGACTATTAAGTTCTCCATGGAATTAAAATTCACACCCGAGGTGGGGGAGGGGGGTGTCAAATACTGATGATGCCTTTCATGTGACATCAACCTCATAACTTTTGGTGCTTCTTGAATGGGGACTTGGGAGGCAGGGAATGTTCCCTGCTCTTCGAGACAAGAACTGGTGACATGTTCACTCGGGGTAAAAATAGGTGCTCACTGGTGAAATAGCATGCTTGAAGGAGGGGACAAGCCCGCCATTTATAATGCTCCACACATATTATCAGAGTGCTTAGAAAATTAAAGGCTGCCTGTGGTTTTTCTCCTTCCAACTGACAAGTTTCAATTCGCCCTGGGACTTGGTCAACAAGGAAAAAAAAAAATAAAACACAGTGGCTAGAGAAAATTCCATCTGTCTTCTCGCCACATTAATAAATTATAACTCACCAAGATCTTTCCATGAGTAACGGCATCTTACCATGTCTCAGATGAGAGTTTTGATCATCAGGAGCCAGCCAGCTGTTGATAGGCATTAACAAGCTTAAAATTGTTCTCAATTGGAAAAGTACCACGCTGTTTTGCCAAAACCAGAGTAACTTAAAAGACTGTGTCCCCCCTGTAATTCTTTGAGAAGTGGCTCTACAGAGCTTGTTTATATGACACTACTCTTCCCCCCCCCAAAACTTCTTTGATGAATGTACACTCATTTTTACTGCTTCTCAGAGTCTTGGTTCAAACAGGGGTTTGCCAGCTCAGCAGAACTAGCGAGACAGTGGTCTGTTAAATTTAACAGCATTCTTTGTCCCCATCCCAGTGGGAACCATGCGCTCTTGCTTGCCATGGAAGTGAAGAGTAACAGCTTGGCCATCTTGGATTGGCCTTTCAGTAGCCATTTTGATATGAGGAGAAAAACAAAACAAAGCCAAACAAAAATAAACCACACTACCATTCCCTTGCGCTATGAAAAGTGGGAAATTGACTTTCTAGAATTATCACTTTATTATTTTATGGGAAAGAATTAATTTATTAATAGCCTATTCTTACGTGTTCTCACCTCTCTTCTCTGAGTAAATGATATTCTGAGGGAAAATATTGAATTAAAAAAAAACATGGATTATAGAGAAAAAAATCAAAATATATGTGTAATATTTAATTATTTTATAAGTTTTATAATAAAGTATTCTGTTTCCTTGTCTTTGAAACTTGTTAAATTTTTGAACTGAGAAGTGAGTGGCTTCCGAGTTGATTGTCCAACTGTTGCTACAGAACCTTAGCAACTTCACTAAGGGGGAGGGGAGGAGCTTTAAGAAGGCACCTTTATGCATGAGGGAATAAACCGTCCAATGCTGATGGATCTGGGGCCAGTCAAATGGCTCTGCCAGTAAAGGCACTTGATGCCAACCCTGGCGACCAGAGTTCAAGCCCTGAACCCACACCGTGGAAGGACAGAACTGACCCCAGAAAATGGTCTTCCGATATCCACACACACGCTTTGACACATGTGCAGCCCCACACACATGAATGAAAAAACATAAAACAAAATGTGAGTGTCTCAAGACATGATGTTCTGACCTGTTCTGCTGTGGGGAGCAGATGAACACTTGTCTATGGAAATCATTGAAGATAAAGCCATCAAAGCTACTTCCTATTTGAAAAGCATTCTGCAAAGTGTGTCAAAATGAAAGGGGAGGGGGGAGAAAGTATTTACAGGATCGGACAAGAAAAGAGGGGGGAAAGGCATTAAACAGCATCCCAAACTTTAGTAATCAGACCCATGAAGACTAAGAACTCTCTGGATAAAGAGAGTTCTTTAAGTGCAAATAATCGGAATCTCCAGCATTTCTCTGAATTTATGACTACACACCAGGCATAGCTCTAAAAAACATATTTAAGAGTATTTTACAGAAAAAATAAAAATAGGATTAAGGATAGAAAGTGAAAGCAAAAAAAGCTTATCTTTGTATTTTAGAGTAATAAAGTATGATTAGGAGAGATTTGTTTGTATTTCATGGCTGCCAGGTCCTATGCACAACACTTTTATATAGGTTCTTTAATGTACACACCAGTTCAATTAGGGAATACTATTCACTGTGTTTGATAGGATGCCTCTGGGATTCTGAGAGATCACATATTTGACCCTGAGGCAAATGGCCAGCTTGTGATAGGGTCAAGACTCGAACTCAGACCCCTTAGCACTCTTTTGTCACAATCCTGGGAGACATAAAGAAAGCAGGGAACACAGAAGCCTTGGAATCATGGTCCCTGAGATGCATATGAATAAGGCTTTAGTGATAAATGACTTTAATGATGATGAATTATGGGCAGAGCTGGGAATTTAAGATGGGGAATCGGGGTGGAAGGTAATAAATTCCTGCTAAGCCCCTCTTTTCAACAGAGGATACTTGGAGACTTGTTGTATAGTTTAAAAACTCTATTCCTTAATAATAGCTTCTCTCTGGGATGATAGCATTTCCTGAGCAATAGCACCAGAGTGTCTGGAGCTTGCAGGTTCCCAGGATCATCAGGATGGAGAGAAGGCTTGCTCTTGGCATGGGCTCTGTTCCGATCATTTCTACTGCAGTGAGTGTCCTACTAAGAGTGGATTATAGCATTCAGATCATTGAGCCTATTGCTGTAAATGTCATAGGGAAATGGTTACTTGTTTATGGGTTCTGTGGCCTTATCTTGAAGGGCTTATAGAAACATGGGCTGGACAGGTTGCTCAGTGGTGAAGAACACACATGCTCTTGCATAGGATGCAAGTCTCAGTTTTTAACCCATGTTGGGAAGCTCAAAAGACACCCAATTTCAAACTCCATGTGATCTGACACTCTGGGTCTTACAGGTACCTCCACTCAGACAGACAGACACACATACATACAAATTAAAAACAGCATAATGCATGCCAGGTGTGGTGACCATGCCATTAACTGTAGCACTCGAAAGGCAGAAGCTGAAGGAAGTCGATCTCTTCAAGTTTGAGGCCAATCTGGTTTACATAGTCAGTTCCAGGTTGGCCAGGGTTACATAATAAGAATGTGGCATGATGGTGGTGGTGGTGGTGGGTGGGTGGATGGATGATAGATAGATAGATAGATAGATAGATAGATAGATACATACATACATACATACATACATGGATGGATGGATGGACAGACGGACGGACGGATGGACGGACAGATAGATAGACAGACAGATAGACAGATACATAGATAGATGATAGATATTCTTTAAAAGTACAGGAAGGGATTCTTCTATGCTGGGTCTGTTTTGCCTTATCTTTCCCCTAAGATTTTAATTCTTCAAAAGCCTTGGTGGCTTCTACTGGTATTCGATGTTTCTCTCATAGATGTGACCAAATGCCCATCAATAAGCAGTTTATAAGAAGAAAGGATTATTTCTTTGAGAGGGGTCACAGGCCACCAGGATTGAGAAGGCACAGTAGCAAACAGCTCCATGGTGGGTGCTGTTTTGCATCTGCAGAGGACAGCCGAGATGAAACAGGAAACAGAAGCAGGCTATACCCCTCAAAGCTCTTTCTAGTGACCCCCTTCCTCCAGCCAGGCTCCCACCTTCTGAAAGTTCCACAGTTTCCCAGAACAGGGCCACCAACTGGAGGCCAGCAGGTCAAACCTGAGCCTGAGGAGCAGTTTACATCCAAACCATAGCAACCCTGAGGCTCCTGTACATCAGCCACCCTTGTGTGCATGTAACGGAGACTTCTTCAGGAGAGGCTCTGGACAGGTGACCCTCATGCCTGTCACTCAAAAAGCATCATCCTGACTTTCTCATGAGATCACTGAATATGCACTCACTTTTTCTGCCCAGTTACAGGAAAATAATTATTTTCTCTGAAGAAAGAGTTTTAAAAGGCCATTGCTTTATAACTCCTTCAAATGAAAATATATGTATATGGTTGAGAACCAGAGTTCAGTTGCCAGAACCCACATCTAGTGACTCACAAACTAACTCAAGCTCCAGGGGGATATCATGCCCTCTTCTGGCTTCTTGTAGGCACCCGAACATTCTGTCTGTCTGTCTGTCTGTCTGTCTGTCTCTCTCTCTCTCTCTCTCTCACACACACACACATCAGTAAAAAGTAAAATATATCCTGGTGGGGCTAGGGGTAGGGCTCAGCAGCAGAGCATTGCATTTGCATGTTTGAAGTTCTGTGCACAGTCCACAAAACAAAACAACCCCAATTAACATTTATATTGCACATTTTAGCTTAGTTTAAAAAATATTCATCATATAATTGGCTTACAAAGTACTATCTGAAAAAAATTCTCAACGAGGACTGAAATGTTCATAATTCCTTAAAATTTGTGAGGTTTTGTATCTGTGTCAGAACAAATAGAGATGAAATATTCCATTGATGAGATAATCCTGAGGGCCAGTTTCCACTGTGCAGAGAGAGGGCAAATGGTACCAATGTTGACTGTCCTTGGTAGATGTTGGGAATCATGTTGTGATTTCTGTCCAATAAATTTTTGTTCTGAGAAAGTGCCCAGAGGCATGTTCTGAATGTGTCCAGATATTTGTTAGTTGCTACAAAGCAGTAGCAAGCTGCCCCTCCCCTTCAGGGTACCAGCATCCTGCATGCACATCATAAAGTTATCACTGCTAGGCGTCTCTAAGTGCTTTCCTATGTTGAGTAAGGAGCATAGTTGAGTTCACAATCATACTATTTACTAATTAAAAAGTACCGCAAGTCGGGGGCTGGAGAGATGGCTCTGTGGTTCGGAACACTGGCTGCTCTTGCAAAGCACCTAGATTGGATTCCCAGCACCCACATATAGCTCATGACCAGCTATAATTCCAGTTCCAGGACATGTGACTTCCTTCCTCTTTGGACATCTTCAAGCACCAGGGAAGCATATGGTACACAGACATACAATCACCCACAGTTAAAATAAATAAATGAAGAAAGAAAGAAAGAAAGAAAGAAAGAAAGAAAGAAAGAAAGAAAGAGAAAGAAAGAAAGAAAGAAAGCATTGTATGTGGCTATCAGCTATTGTAACAGACACAATGAAGTTCAACAGCTGTTCTAATACCTTAATAGGGTCGAGAAACAAACCAACCAACCAACCACAGAGGTACCTCTGTGCTATACAAGCCAGGATACCACTTGACCTTGCCTAGTACTGCATTATAGCACCTATGCCATGTTAGAAACTCTCTGTAGACCACGTTCGGGGCTCTCCAAGCAAGCATGCAACCCCATGGTGGTCCCTAGATAATTAAACCAGTGTGAGAACTGCAAAGAGCAGAGCCCTTCTGTAAGGAAGTAGAGGCCCTGAGGACGTGTTCTCGGAGGGCCAACCAGGCTCAGGGGCTATGTCAGATGAGCAAGGCCTCAGGCATGTGTCTCCTCACTCCCCTTACCTTCTCACATGGCTAGAGTAGACAAAATCCATCACCCATGTTAACGGGCATGGCTAGAGTAGAGAAAACCCATCACCCATGTTAATGGTCCCCAGCAAGCTCCTAAGGGAGGAGGAGTCTGGAACACTGTTATTTTGTGCATCAGGGGTAGAGTGTCTTCTTTTTCTGAAAAAGAGAGTACTCTCGCTCCTGTCCCTATGCCCTTTGAAAAGCAGATTGGACACAGAACCTCAGAACAATGCTACCTAACCAACTGTATCCATCCGATCCACCACCTAAGGGTAATTCAAATTTCCCAGTCCCTTTCAAACAAATTGCATGTGTTAATCCTGCAGATGGGCCCAAGAATTTATCTCTTAAAAGGCTTTCAAGTCTAAGAAAAATTGGTTTTGGAACCATGGGTCTAAGATAATAAAAAAGGGACTGTCCTCCCAGCTACACAAAGGAGCCTCCTTGGAACCAGGCCACATGGTACAGTTCCACAGTGGTGAAGCCAGACTCGCCTACTAATGCAGTGGCCCGTTGCCTGGTCTCCTCTCCACCACCTGCACTCAACTGCACAAGGGAAAGATTGACTGGCAGAGAGCAGAACCAACACCCTGGTCAATTTTTTTCTCTCTCACTTCCAGAGACACTCCGGGTTTGCCAAATGAAGACCAACAGTGTGGAGGACAATCAGCCATTTATCATCTCAGTAGGGCAGCCACAGGCAAGAGCTACAGTGTAGGTGAGAGCCTGGTGAAGAGTAACCATGGAAACAAGACTGTGGCAAAAAAAAAAAAAAAATCCACACAGCCTCAGGTGTGCAGCCTCAGAGCTGCAGCCTGAGCCCCGAGATTCAGAATAACAAAGATAGAACAAAGGGTGGCTGTCCTGCCTGTCATTGTGTGCCAAGGAGCTAGTGAGTGAGCCATTTTTGTGAATAGTTCCAATGCTCACCTCCCTGACATAGTGCCAGGGACATATGAGAGGGAGAGAGATGCAAGGGAAGCAGGGGAGAGAGAAAGAAGGATGGAAGGGAGGAGGAAGGGAAGGAAAGAAGGCAGGAAGACAACCTAATGGCGGGGAGAAGCTGGGAACCGTGCTTTGGGACAGAGTAAAGTGTAAACAAGTTCCTGGTTGGTCTGAACTGCTCTGGGACTCCGATTCTGTTTTATGGCTATATTCATTAATTCACAGCTTTCATGTTTTATAAAAGGAGATTGGTTCCAGATACTTAAAAAATTAACATGTTGCCTATTTACACATCTGCTAAATGCAAACCCACTAAAGAAGGGATTGTGTTTGTATTCAACAGCCCTGCTCCTTTGTTATGACGCCCTTATTGTCCACAGATTTTATTACTTGTGGCCTGGTCCACCGAGGGGAAAGACATTTCACATGTTCTTGGAGCTGTTATTTGTTTTTCGAGTCAAAGTCCCTCTGACATGCACAGTAACGCTCCATCTTTCTTAGTCTGGTCTGCCTCAACTAACATTATTTTTCCCACATGTCCGCTAACTAGCATACATGTGTTCTTTCAACAAGAGGATTTATTGGATATCCATGAACCACAACTACGACGTGAGATCCAAACAGCTAAAAAAAAAAAAAAAAAGATCTTGTGTCTGACCCGAAGGGACTTGAATGTACAGAATACAGCTGGCCTGGTCGTTAAAAAAAAAAAAAAAAAAGACCCGCCATCCCAGCTATCCGGAGACTGAGGTTGGGGAAACTGAGTTCAAGGATAACTAGGAAAGTCTGGGAATTTAGAAATAGCCACCCTTTACAAATTGTAAAATAGAAAGATTCAAAAGGGCTGGGACCCTAGAGCCTAGTAACCATGTGGTCCTAGTACCAGAAAGCATGCGAGGCCAGAGGAGACACAGAGTGGTGGTCTCTGCACACAGACATTGTTTCAAGGTTACAGATGTTGTTGCAAGATAACATACATTGTCCCAAGGTCACAGGCGTTCTTGAAAGGTCATAGACCCATTTATTAAAGTTCTTACTTTACAATTCGTCCTACTAAATGGGACCTTGTACATATGCTCAACCTGTTGCTCTCAGGAAACATGCACATCAGAATATGCAAATCATGATAAAAATATGAATATTTTTCACCTTATTCAACGATAACAAAGTCACAAAACTATAGCAGTAAACAAAATGCCCTACCTGACAATATATGAACATTTAACTCTAAAGGAATTTTAGAGAAATGTTCTCCCATTTCACAGACCTAGAAAGACAGAGCCAAACTTTTTAGAGTTTCTTAAAATTATCTTTCTTAAAATTATCCAGTAAATTAATGAGACTAAATCAGATCAAGTGATTTTTTTTTTCAGGGATACTCACATTTGATCGTATTCTGAAGTATTTTTCAATGTTTACTTGACAGAGAAACACTTATTAACATTAAGGACAACTTAATAAGGAGTAGGAGTCCAACAGAAATCTAGTAAGAAATACTCCTGAATTCGTTTAACACATATGACTGATTAAGTCAAGTTTCCCTCTAACAAAACCCCATTACCACTAAAAAGATCATAAGGATGACCTTGCAAAAGTATCACTCGCGCTCGGTCCCTTTATAAAGGTCTGGTGTGTGAGGAAGTTTATCTATCGTGTGCCCCAAGGCCAGGAGCAATGCTCAACGCTTTGAAACTGTGAATAAGCCAAAACCACTTAACAGGATACTTTAAGTAGGTAGACTAAGAATACACATGCTATATTTCAATAGAGAAGGTTAAATAGAGAGAATGTTCTAGAAGGAAATTTCGGCTTACACATGTGCAGCCTTATCGTGTCTCTGTGTCCTAAGCACTGTAACATTCTATTGCATTTCCACAGCCTCTGTGTCATGTTGTCATGACAACCCAATCACATTCATGTAAAATCTGCAGTGAAAAATGCATGCTACCATATTAGAGGGACTAAAGGAAAAATAAAATAAAATAAATAAAGATGTCTAAGTCCTATCCTTCTCTGTTCATCTTTAGATGTGAATCTGCTGAGCCAGGACCGGTGTAGGGAAGCTGCCTTCTGGCACAAAAAGCCTCTGAGTTCTGTTCTCCATCTGAGGAATCCATTACTGTGAAGTCATTTAAGTAGCAAAGGAAATAATCAACAGAGTGAGAGGCTGATCTGCAGAACTCTGGGGGAATTACTTTAGACCATGTGTCCGCTAGGGGTTAACACTCAGAATCTATATAAGGAATTCATACATCGTAATAGCAAAAAGAAAACTCTGGATCACACTCAGAATCTATATAAGGAATTCATACATTATAATAGCAAAAAGAAAACTCTGGACTGCAAAGGGTCAAAGGGCATGGGCATTCCTCAGTGGAAGACAAACAATGGTAACATGTTCAACAGAATGGATCCGGCAGGGAAATGCCAAGTAAAACTTCCTTGAGATGCCACCTTACACCTGTCAGAATAGCCCGTTCACAAAGGGCAAAGGGCAGCGAGCGTTTGGGACAATGGAGAAAGGAGTCCTCCTTGTCAGAGGAGATGTGAACTGATACAGTAAACCTCTCTAGGAATGAAACAATAGAACTACCAGACAGGTACACATCCAAAGGGAATTCAGCCGGTGTGTTCACTAAATCATTGTTTGTAATGACAATACCATAAAGCCAACTCATTTAGCAACTGAGATGTGAATAGGACACACACACACACACACACACACACACACACACACACACGTTAATGTCATCATGTGCTTAAAATGTGCTAAGAGGGAAGGTGGAAAGTATTTCCACATCACAAGAGAAATGAAGGGCAGGGTAGCTTGTAAGGCGATTAGTATGCTAACTTGGTCACCATAATCATTTAACAACACACTCATCACCCCCCACCCCCACCCCTGCTGTATGTAATCCATACAATTCCTATTTGTCGATACTACAAAGAAAACAAATGTTTTACGGTTTTAAAGCTCCTCAGGAAAGGGGCTATAAGCAGATTCATTCATGGTCTAGATTTCACAAGGCTGAAGCCCCAGGTCAGCGCTCCCCAGCTGCGGGCTTTCCTGGCACAGGTGCGTGTCTGGCTCCACCAGCGGCTAAGCTGGCAACCTAAGAGTCGCCAGCGGCCAGCCTCCTCCTCGCTCAGTCGTAGAGGGAGGAAGTTGATTCCTGTATGACAATTTATTACGCCCTCACGGGGTGGGCACTTTCAACATCTTTTCCAGGGTCACAGTTGTGCGAGCACACTTCCCAACTGAACTGCGGCCAGCATCAGTAAGGGAACAGGAAACCCCCTTTGGCAGGGGCCAGAGCGCTTGTCTTCTGTCCAAATGTAGTCACCCAGGTAGAGGTCTCAGAGGGAGATCAGCCTGCCATTCTCAATAGATCAATTGTTCCCACCTACCGCTCCTCTTCAAAGTCCGGAAGACATGAAATAGGATTTGAGGCAAGATTAATATGCTGCGGCGCTGTACTGTCTATCTGCAAGGCACACTCCCGGGATTGTCTGCGAGCACAAAGCGTCTTTCAGAGGCGCCTTGGAAAGTCCTGCTTTCCCGAGGATTCTGGTTTAAGAGTTGGGTGTCTCGCTGCCTCCGGGGACAAAGTAGCAGGAAGATTTAACAGCAATCTAGATAATCTTATCAACTCAGATCATTCAGGTTTGGTTTAACTGCCTCTAAGTGGAGTGCCCCCAAGAGCTACCAACCATCTGAAGAGAAAAGTGAAACCGATATGTACTGAGCCACAGACCCCTGAATCAGGTTCAGGGGTGTTTATCTGCACTTTTTCCAATTTTCCTATGAAATCTCTTATTGTCCTTCTCTTTCAGGGGAGGGGAGCTAAGGCTCATTAAAGTTAAATAACTATTTAAGATCATACAACTAAAAATTAATAATAAGAGGTCTAAGTGGGTTTAAGACTTGGGTCTGTCTTGGGTTGTTTTTGACTTTATGGTTAATTTTTGTTTGTTTGTTTGGGATTTGAATTGCCGGTGTTTTCTGTTTTGTTTTGTTTTTTTTTGTTTTATTTTATTTCATTTTGGTGGTACTGTAGTGAACAAAGGGCCTTGCACATCCTGGGCAAGCACTGTACTACCAAGCTTTTTCCCTGGGTCTGATTGCACACATTTTGAGATTTTAATTTTTAATAAGTGTATTGTACCTGTGTCAGTGTGGGGGGTTTGGGCATATGAATGCAGTTCCGAAGAGGCCAGAAGATTTCTCCAGAGCTAGCATTGTGAGCTGCTTAACATCTGGGCCATCTTCCTGATCCTAAATTTGCCCAGATTGGCCTTAAATATCTTCTGCAGCCTAGGAAATCCTTGGGCTCGCCATTTTCCTACGTGACCCTATTGAATAGCTTTTGTCTCTGTGCAACTGAGATTAGCTAAAACAAAATATTTCTACTTAAGCTGAGAGATTAAGTCAGGCCAATGACATTTAGGAACACCCTGTGTCATCCACCCGCCATTGGACCATAGAAGCATCCTACAGGCCAAATTCTGAACACAAGAGTCCTCTATGATCAACTAGCTGAAATTTTCTAACTTTGATTTCAAAACTAATCCACATGCACAGCTCTCAATGAATCTTAAATGGCATAAACCCAACAAAATCCACAACTAGACACTCTCTAGGACTCTATGCATGCCCCCACACAAAACAAATAAATATAATAAAAAGATTTTTAAGTATAAAGGAGAAAACCTATACAGCCATATAATAAAATTTGACAAGACTCATCATCTGTTGAAGAGTTTTTAAAAGACACACTTGGCAAAGAATCCTTATTTGTAGATGGAATCATTTTGTGTGAGAGACCCTAAAGTTACTCAATGGGAAACTCTCAGAGCTGATGAACACATTCAGGAATTGGCAGGGTTACAAACTTAACACAAAATACTCGGTAGCCTTCCTATCTCTAAATTATAAACACACCCAGGAAGAAATCAGGAAGACACCACCACGCATAGCTGCCTCAGAAATAAATGCCTCTTGAAAAACCTAACCAAGGAAGTGGGAAGCCTCTACAGTACAAACGTTTGGCAAGTATGATTTCTATCAGTGTGATAAAACCATGACCAACACGAAGACCATGAGAAAACCCACAGAGTCAGCTAACCTGGGCTCATAGGAGTTCACAGAGACTGAACCAACAGTCCCAGAGCCTGCATGGGTTGACCTAAGTCCTCTGCTTATGTTATGGTTGTATAGCTTGCAGGAGTCCTAACAGTGGGAACTGGGGAGGTCTCTAATGTTTCTGCTTGCTCTGGGGGGGTGGTGATCTAGTCTTTTTGCAACTTGCTATGCCATGTTTGGTTGCTATCCCTGGAAGGCCTGCCCTTTTCTGAAGGGAAATGGAGGAGGTCGGAGTCACTGGGATGAGAGAAGGGAGGAGAAACTGTAGTTAGGGTATAATATGAGAAAAAAAAAAAACCAAAATAGTATAAATTTTTCTACTAAATGCCACAGTAAGAATAACATATTTTGATTACATTAGATAGTGTATTTACCATATTTATATCATACGATCTCCTCTGTTCTGTCACATACAACTTTGAAATCCTAATGAGTGTCTTATTTGTATAAGCCCTTGATTAAGGCCATAAATGTAATTAATACTATAGCAGTGATTTAAAAAGTGACTAAAAACCTTGGAGAGGAAAGGGCTTATTGCAGCTTCCGACCATCAGAAAGGGAAGTCAGGCCAGAAACATAAGGCGAGATCCTGGAGGCAGAAACCGAAGCAGAGGCCACGAGGGGTGCTTCTCACTGGCTTGTTCTCCATGGCTTGCTCAGCCTGCTGTTTTATACACCCAGAAATATATACTATACTATATACTAGTATATATATACTATATACTAGAGCAGAAGTAGCACTGCCCATGGTAGGCTGGGCCTTCCCACATTAGTCATTAATCAAGAAAATACCCTACAGACCAGCCCACAAGCCGATCTGATGGAGAAAATACCTCAACTGTGATTCTTTCTTCCCACATATGTCTAGATTTGTATTACGCCAATAAAGAGAACTACCCCCTACAAGACTGATGCAGGAAATTCAGGAAACAGTAAAAGATGGAAAGTCCTTCATCAATTGGAAGAATTAATAGTGCAAACATGAATGTACTGTCAAAATAAATATACACGTTCAATGCGGTCTCTATCAAAATTCCAATACTATTATTCATAGAAATAGAAAAGATAATAAAATTCATATGGAAGCACAAAAGGCCCCAGAAAGACAAAGCAACCCAGAGCAAGAATAATTCTTAACAATATCACTATAGAAACCCCATAGGAAGCCCAACAATGTCAACTAACCTGGACCCCTAGGAGCTCCTAGAGACTGAGCCACCAACCAAAGAGCATACACAGGCTGGTTCCGGGCTATGGGCACTTATGCAACAGAAGGCTGCCCTGTATGGCCTCTGTGGGCGAGGATATGCCTAATCCTGTAGAGACAAGATACACTAGGATGGGAGTTACCTGGGGGGGCACCCTCTCAGAGGCTAAGGGGAGTGGGGAGAGGGTAGAACTCTGCTGGGGGACTGGGGGAGGGGATAATATTTGGGATGTAAATAAATAAAATATTATTAATTGATTAAAAATATTAATTAATAAAAAACTGCCATACTTGATTTCAAGTTATATTCTAGAGCCATAGTAAGAAAAACAGTGTGGCACTATCACAAAACATGTGTGGGTCTATGGACAAAAAAAAAAAAATACAGAATATAACAGCTGAATTTTAATAAGGATGTCAAGAGAGAATCCAGAGTTTTCAACAAATGGTGCTGGGCAAACAGGATGCCCACAAGCAGAAGGGTGACATTAGATTGCTGCCTCTTATCCTATAAGGAGCCAACCCTCAATGGATCAAAGACCATAATGGGAGACCTGAAACTCTCCAACTGTTAGAGGAAACACTTCAAAAACTAGGCTCAGGCAAGGGTTTCCTGAATAGGACTTCAGTTGCTTGGGAAAAAATGAGACCTTGTGAAATTCAAAGGCTTCACAGCAAAGGGAGCAGTTAGATTAGGGAGGAAATTATGCTAGCTATACATCTGCTAGAGGACCAATTTAAATTATAAAAACTAAAGAAATAATCAAGTAATCTGATCAGTAAAAAAAATAATGCCAATGAAAATATGCACAGTTCTCAAAGATAAACTACAGATGACCAACACAAAAAAATATTCATCCTCTGTCACCTTCAGAGGAAAGCAAAAGCCACCTTGAGGGGCCGCAGAGAGGGCTCAGCGGTTAAGAGCACTTGCTGTTCTTGCAGAAGGCCAGAGTTCTATCCCATGTGGCTCACAACCTCTTGAAACTCCAGTTCCAGAGGATCTGACTCCCTCTTCTGGCTTTCTTAGCCACTGCTGACATATGGCATACACATATACACACAGACAAGCATTTATATCCACAAATAAACAAGCCTTTTAAAAAGTTTTCTTTAGGGCTATACAGAGAAACCCTGTCTCAAAAAAACCCAAAAATAAATAGATAGATAGATAGATAGATAGATAGATAGATAGATATAGATAAAATAAGATAAACTAAAAGATTTTCTTTAATTACATTGAGACTCTAACTCATCTCAATTAGAATGACAGTCATTAAGAACAAAAGTAATAAGAAGTTCTGGCAGATGTGTGGATGGCAGGGAATTCATACAACGCTGGTAGAAATCTAAAGGAGACACTATAGAACGCAATATGATTCTTCTGAAAAAGTAAACATAGCACTACCATATGGCCAAGCTGTACCACTCCTTGCTGTTTACCCAAACGCCTACAAGTTAACACCTGCACATAGATACTTATTACACTATTCACAGTAGCCAAGTTATGGAACCAACCCAGGTGTTCATCAAAGGAAGAACTGATACAGAAAATGTGTTCCACACAATAAACAAACAAATCCTGAGATGGCTTTCAGCTGTAAGAGAGGATAAAGTTATGTCATATGCAGGACATTGATTCAACTGGAGATAATTGTATTATGCAAATTAAGTCTCAAGTTTGTTTCAGAAAAACAAATACTATGCATTTTCCCTTACCCGTGTTTACTAGATTTTATATAGATCTATAGAGTTATGTACATATGTATTGCATGAAAGAAGCAATGCTATTATTTAGGAGAATAAGTGGAGTTTTGGGAGAGAGAGGGAATAAGAAAACAGGTGGGATGGAAAAGGGAAAGACACTCAAAATAACTTCCGTATTTATAAGAAAATTACCCAAGAAATATGCTGGATATACGTTATATACATGTATAAAAATATAACCCAGTACTATTTACAATGGATATAAGCCAATGAAAACATTCAAATGGGGCTGGAGAGATGGCTCAGAGGTGAGGAGCACTGACTGTTCTTCTGAAGGTCCAGAGTTCAAATCCCAGCAACCACATGGTGGCTCACAAGCCTCCATAATGAGATCTGATACCTTCTTCTGGAGTGTCTGAAGATAGCTATCGTGTACTTACATATAATAAATAAATAAATCTTTGGGTCAGAGTGAGCAGGGCCCGAGTGAGCAGGGCCTGAGAGAGAAGAAAAAGTATCTGAAGACAGCTACGGTGTACTTACATATGATAAATAAATAAATCTTTAAAAAAAAAAAAGAAAAAAATACACATAATAAAAGAAGCAAAACATATCAGTATGCAGGCTATCCTGAGCTACACAGAGAGGTTAAGTCCAACCTAGGCTATTTGGGAAGAGCTTATCTTACAATCCAAGCAAGCAAAGGAGGGAATACTAGAGAACAGAAATGACAATGACAGTTCCATGGTAATTGGCATCAGTCAACCATTAAAATGAGGATAAATTCCTAAACACATTCAACTTGGCAAGGCTGAATTATGGAGACAGAGAAAATCTGAACAGACTGATTATGACTAAGTATCTTAAATCAACAACAATAATAATAATAAAAAATTTCTCAAAGAAAATCCAAGGACTCCAACATTTTCATGGATGCAGCCTGCCAAACATTTTAAAAACTCACATTGGTCCTTCTCAAACTCTTTGCCAAAAAAGAAAAAGAAAACGGTATGAGAGAATGCTTCTGATCTGATTTTACAAGCCTGGCATTACATTGATAGTGAAACCATTCAAAGATGTTGCAAGAAAATAAGATTATAGGCCAAGATCCCTTACTAACATAGACAGAAAAAAATCCTCAAAATATCACACCAAAAAAGAGGAAAAACCCTATAACACTAAACAGTCTGTTAAAGGGTTTGTTTACAATGGTTTGTTCTTGGAGCTTAAGAATGGTTCAATAACCACAAATCAATAAATATAACATTCACAATCACAGAACAAAAAGACAAAAAAAAGCCCACAAAAAGCAATAACAAACAAACAAAAGACCAACCAAACAAAATAACAGCAAAACCCATATCATCTCTCCAAGAATGCACAATAAAGCATTTTACAAGCTTCAACATTTAACTATGGTGCTAAAAAAGAAATCAACAAAGTAGGTATATAAGAAATATATCTCACTGCAGAAAAGGCTACAGTAACTCCACTTGTAACATATACCTCCAGTGAAAAGTTGCAGTGTCCTCCTCATGTTCAGAGCACTAGGAGACTGGCTCTCAGCACTTCTATTCAACAGAACACAGACTGTCCAAGCCATTAAGTCAAAGGAATAAATTATGTCTTTTTGCTGACATCATGTCATGTGTGTGTATGTGTGTCCCTAAAACATCCACTAGAAAACTGTAACAATAGCATGATTTTCTATCCAGTAAGCACACGCAATTTGCAATTGTTCAATTTATAACAAAAGTCAAAATACATAACATGAAGTATTGGCACATCATAAAACATGTGCAACTTCTTGAAAACATTCTAAATGAAAAAATCCAGTCACGGCAGGCAGCCTGTTCCATTCATGCGCAGTATCCAGAAAAGAGATAATGTATAGATTCATAAAATGCACAAGTGTTTTTTCCAACGTCTTTGAAGATCTCAAAGTTACTGAATTGAACACTTTAAGTGAACGTGTTCTAGGGTACACGAACCATACATAGTCCAAGGAAGACAGTTTATAAGGAAATTTTAAGACATATAAGATAACCCAGTTGTGGACATCCTTATAACAGAGTATCAGAAGCGAGTGAGAGTTGGTAGGAGTACTTAGTGATAACTAGTACAGAGGTTCTCTGTTTCTGTTCCTAGTTTATCTTTAATTATGTGTGTGCATGTGTGTTTAAATGGGTAGACACGTGTGCCCCAAAAGGCCAGGAGAAGGTCTCAGATCTCCTGGAGTTGGAGATACAGGCAGTTAGGAGCCACCTAATGTTGGTGCTGGAAACAGGATCCTCTGCAAGAGCTGGTCCCTGCTCTTAACCACCGAGTCCTCTCTCCAGCTCCTAACACAGGAGTGTTCCATATTATCTGAGAATCTTCTAGATTCTCTAAACTTACAAAGGTGATTTTGGGTGCCGTTGGATGGAGAACAGCCCTAGATCGAATGTCCTCCAACATTAAGTTGCCTGAGTAGTCTAAGGCAAAACAAAATGGATGCTAGGACATGGTTTTATACAACTTCTACTCCAATGAGCTCCCCGGGGGCTCTGCTGCCTCTCACCAGTTTATCAGTTCCACCAAATTCATACAAATGTATCGTAGACCCTGCCATTCTGGTGACTGAGGATCTGGAATGCCCAAAGGTCACTATTCCTACAAAAACATCAGAAGACTTATTAACTATACTCCCTGAATTAATTAGATTGATATAATAATGAATATTAATTGCCAGATACATTTTCATAGTGAATCAGAATGCTGACTTTAATGGAAGCTCGGGTAACTCTAGATTCAGGATTTGTGCTCATTTTCTGCCCAAATTTGATTTATTCTCATATCCTCTTAGAGCTCTGGATATCATTAGATTTTGTGACTCTCAACTCTGAATGCACAGAGATGCACATAAATCTGTGCCCGTGTCCCGCTCTCACAGAAACTCTTTGGCTCCATTGACTTGGGATAGATCTGTGCAGTACATATTCTGAAACTCAGCAGGACCAAAAACCTTTGTGTTTGGTCCCAATAACATCGTAGCTGAACCCAAGCCCTGTTTTATTTTACGATTATTTCCACTCTCGATGAAAAACCTAAGAATGACTTCAGCCTGTTGTGTAAGGGGCTGAAGCCATTTATTTATCAGCCTTGGGTAGATTTAACAAGCAAAGATTGAAAACATCTGTGCAGAGTCTTAGTCACCAGGGTGACAAGGGACAGAGTGAAGATTGGGGGTGAATGGTCTTCAGGGGACTTCTTGTTACACACCCAAACCACCAGGCACATGCCACTGGCCCTATGCTAATATCAAATGCCCTGCCTACCTTATAAAATGGCAAGTTTTATACAAAATAAAAAAAGAAGAAAAGGCTTTCCAATATACTAGTCTTCGTACACAATACACAGACAGTCTTATTTTCCTCTCTACCTCTCCAAGGAGCATCTAAAAATTCGCATTGGTCTTGCTGTATATGTTGGCAATATGACTTACTTGGACCAATTTGGGGTGACAGAGGTCACAGAGAAATACAAACAGGATCCTTAAGTAAACCTTAATCCAAATGGAAGAAATTATTAAATTCACAACTGAATTTATGCAAAAGGTCTCTGTCCTTCCTGATTCCCTTCACTCCTCCTCTTTAAATTTTTACTTATTTATTTGTGCTACTGTAGGAGTGGTTGTGCATGGGAATGCATGTATCATCAAACCCGTGTGCAAAGCAGACAGGAACTTGCGTTGATCAGTACTTGCCTTTCATGGTATGGGTCCCGGGGATTGAACTCAGGTTATCAGGCTATCACTAAATGCAGTTACCACCTGAGCCATCTCCCCATCCCCCCTACCTCCTGTTTTCAAAGGAATCCAGTTCATCATTGAATTTGACCCTCTGAGTTTAACAAAGCCGATGCCTGGGATGAAGTCATTCTGAGGTTGAGCCTTCCTTATTCCCTTTATCAGATGGTTGTCTTAGTTGGCGTTATCTATTGCTATGATGAAACATCAAGAACAAGCAAGTTAAGGAGGAAAGAAAGGGTTTGCTGGCTTATGTTTTCCACTTCCTGGTTCATTATTGAAGGAAGTCAGGACGGGAACTCGAACAGGGTAGAAACTTAGAGGCAGGAGCTGATGCAGAGGCCATGGAGGCGCTGAACTGCTTACTGGCGGTCTCATCATGGCTGGCTCAGCCTGCTTTCTTATAGAACTCAAGACCACCAACCGGGGGATGGCTCCACCCACAGTGGGCGGGGCCCTTCGACACCAATCACTAATTAAGAAAATGCCCTACAGGCTTGCCTACAGTCTGATCTAATGGAGGCATTTTCTTAATTGAGGCTCCCTCGTCTCAAATAACTTTAGCTAGAACCAAGATGGCGTAAAAGCAGCTTGCTGTGTCCTCCATGGAAGTTTAAGAGAATGAAATTAGAGACTAATGAAATTGACACCCCCCCCCCAATGGTGGGGGAGAAGAGCAAATTTCATTCAAGGTATTGTCTCCCTTTAAAGAAGTAAATTAACACTCTGTAGTCTGAGGAATGTAATTTAGCTTCTCCCTACTGGGAGGGGCAAGTGTTCCATGACCTTTCCAAAGTTCCTGAGCTAACCCTTTCAGTAGCTTTAAAGTAAGACTTCTGTACTTACCATTTGCTGAAGGACAGGTATGGGCAACGTAACCTCTATGGCTTCTTTTCTCTTGAATGATTGCTAATGCTTATCTTAATTTTCCCCTGGGAAGTCATTCTTCCTTAAGACTAATTTATTTTTATTTTATGTGTGTAAGTGTTTTGCCTGCATGTCTATCTATGCAGCACATGTGCACCTTGTGGCTGTTCAGACCAGAAGGGGGGGCATTAGATTCCCAGGAACTAGAGTTACAGGATGGTTGTGAGTTGCCATAAGTATACTCATAGCTGAATCCAAGGTCCTCTAGAAGATCAGCCAGTGCTCTTAACTGCTGAGCCGTCTCTCCATCCCCCAGAAAGATGTTTTCCATTAAAAGTTATATGTAATGATAGGGTTTTTTTTTTTTAAATGAAAACACTTACAATAAAAAACATTTGGTCGTCATCTCCTCTTCTCTCTTTTTCCAAGGAAATGATTTGCACTCTACATTAGTATTAATTTTGACCCCCTGAAAGCAAGCAAGCCATGATGAGATGGAAGGAGATAAAATTAATTCATTGATGGGTCTCATAAGTACCTGCTGGTTGCCAATGTTTAGCTTAGTCTTGGAAGCACTGGAAGTGATGGAGTAGCCCTTGTTGTCCCACATCTCTTGATAGAGACTGCTGTTTAATAATGAGTGGCAAACTCTTATATAATAGCATGTGCAAAGTGCTTTGAAAAAAAAGAGGGAAAGAAATTGATTCTATTATATGCATTCAGCAAAGACCCCCAAAAAAGTAGATAGCATCTGTGACACATATCAGAAGGAACTTCAATTAAGGAAATACCTTTGTAAGACTGGCCTGTAAGCCAGTCCATGAGAACTTTCCTTGACTAATGACTGATGAGAAAGATCCCAGTTCTCTGTATGTGGTGCCACCCCTGGGCAAGGGCCTCTGGGTTACATATGAATGCAGACTGAACAATAGAGAGAGAGCAAGTCAGAAAGCAGCATTCTTCCATGGCTTCTAAAGCTTTAGTTCCTGCCTTGCTTGAATTCCAACCCTGATTTACCTTCGTGATTTACTGTTACTTGGAATTATAAGATGAAATAACCCTTTCCTCCCAAAGTTTCTTTGGTTGTGTGTGTGGTTATCACAGTAAGAGCAACCCTAACCAAAATAGAATCTAAGATGATTCTGGGAATATGGATGGGAGGTAGCTAGGTAGAAGACAGAGTTAATTAAGGCAAACAGAATAACATGCAAGATAGCATGTTGAACTTACAGGCATAGTAACTGGTCTTCAAAATAGCCCTCCTGTGATCTCTGCCCACTGATATCCACACCTTTATGCATTTCCCTCTCCAGAAGGGCTAATTTGAGCCACCTACAAAATATTGCCAAATAAATTGTGGCTCAGGTCACTGTTCTAATTTGATTTCTGTTTCTATAATAAAAATGTCTTGAAAAAAGCAAGTGATAGGAAGAAGGAGTTTATTTGACTTATAATTTCAGGTTACAGTCCATAACCAAGAAGAGAAAGAAGTAACTCAGGGAGCTAGTCATATCATATCCACAGCCAAGAGGCAAGAGAAACAAAAGAATCCTTGCTTGTTTTCATCTTGGCAAGAGAAACAAAATAATCCTTGCTTGTGTTCTTCATTCTTATACATTTCAGGGCCCAGCCTAGGGGTTGGTACCGCCTCTCACATGCCAGCCTGATTAGTCACCATAGTATACTCAAGTACCTCACTAATTCTTCTCAACTGCAATTGGGCTGTAGAAGGGAGTCACCTTAAAGCATAGTTCTCAGACTAACCAGAGAGGCAGGTGAGAAAGATTGCAACCCTGATCCATCAAAGTCCCAGGCTACAGTCCCACAACTAGTTGCACCTGGATGACGACAAGCCAGTAAGCGCTTAATTGGGAAACCCAAGTCTCAAGTTTATTTGTTCCACAGTGATAGGTAATTTAGGTGACACCCACCTGTAGATCATGCCATTGGATAAGAGGATGAGCTGAGCTGAATGGATTCTAAAGGGAAATGTGAAGATCAGATTAGAAAGGTATAGCAGTCAGGACAGGTCACTGAAAACAAAAGAGGTTAGTGAAGCCTTTGGTGATTTCCTGATACAATTGTATTTTCAAGTCAGAAAGTATGTGTGTAGACACAAAAGTGGGATGGAGGGTACCAGCAGACGTGTTACAGGTTCCAGTTGTAGGGGATTATTTCCCGTGGCATATTCAAAGCTGACTTCTGGAGTCATCAAAGAACATGCCCTTCTCTTCTAAGAACTCACTTGATGGAGGACTTTCTGCCACTGCTTGAGAGCCTTCAGTGATAAGGAGCTTCTCTCCAGGTGAGCCAACCACCATCCTGTCTCTCTGAAGGTCTAGAGAACTCCGAACATGCTAACAAGCTCTGGGACTGCAAGGTTTAGGGTCTAGGTGTACTAGAAAGCAGATAGGAGTCTATCCCTGTTACCAGTCTTCTTATTCTCTTGAGACAAGTGACTAGCACTCTTACCTCTACCCCAACTGTGGTCAGTCATTCAGCTCTTCAAGCCCAGAGATCTTTATTAACTCTACTTGGGAACCAGCAAGTGGAGTGATTGAAATCATTTCCAGATTGAGACATATACACTTGAGCATCAGCGTCCCCTGAAGAGAACCTAAACTTGCTTCATTGTCTCCACTTGAGCTTTTATTTGCAACCTTTAAAAAGAATTTAGAGAGGCCTAAAAGTTCAGCTTAACTAGTAGAGTGCTTGCCTGGTATGTACAAAGCGCGTATAATCTCCAGGACTACGCCCAACAGTGTGAGTGTTCGGTCTTGTAGCCTTGTGGAGGCATGAGGATCATCTTCCTCTCTGTTAGTATGTTTGAGACCAACCAAGGCAACAAGAGACCTTCTCCAAACAGACCACAACAATGCAGGCCCCTGATAGATTATTCAATTCCAAGTGGCTATCCCCAAATCCAAATACATATGAAGAACGCTAAAGCCTGGTTGGATTACTCACACACAGACACGTAGACAGACACACATGGACACACAGACACACACAGAGACACATAGACACACACAGATACAGATACACACACACACACACACGCGCACACACACACACACACACACATATATATAATATATATATATATATATATATATATATATATATAGAGAGAGAGAGAGAGAGAGAGAGAGAGAGAAGAGGTATTTTTATCTCTTTGCAGTTCTATAAACACCCCCCAGGGTCCACACTGTGTTGAATCCCGTGCCATCTACTTGAAGGCACTCAAGTGAATGTGGCTTAAAGGCTGAAGTCCCAGGATGTCTAGAATGAAGTCATAGTTAATCAGGACTTGGCACAGACCAAGGCCTGGTAGAGGAAGCTTGAGAAGGAATCCTGTTTGTATAAATCCCTCGCCTTTCCAGCCCAAGGTTACAACACTTGGCAACCACTGCAGCCTGTTCAGTGACTTGGATGTCTACACAGTTGCTTAATCAGTAGGCTCAATCATTTGGGGGGTTTTAATAACTTTTAATTATTTTGTATATTATATGATCCCTGTAAGTCCTGCCAAGACAGTTCTAAGAGGGGAAATACAGAGTAATGGATGGAGGATTGTGAACCAGAAAGTCACCTTGCATCTTGTCATGTATATGACACTGAGATTTAAAGTCCTATTTATATCAATATCATTCTGATCTTTGTCATGCTTTTTATCTTTGGAACTATATTTTAAAATGTATACCAGGCTCCTCAAGGTCCAGAAATGGTCACACTGACCCATTTTCAAGCCATGGTTTTGTGGGAACATCTTAACTCAGATTTGGCAAGGAGTTCAGGCACCTGAGAATTTTCAGATTTGGTGAGCTCAGTACTTCATCTTCTAAACATCACGGGACACTGGAGTGGGGCTGTTTCAAGCCAGCATGGGGCATCTGTAATACATCCCTCTTTTCCCTGGTGTCCCTGGTGAATCAGGCAATACTTTATCAGATCTGAATCATAGCCATTGGCTTGCCCTGCCCACTCTGGACCCACAACACAGCCTGAAGGATCTCCCTCCAGGAATCTCCTTCCTACCTTTCAGAAGCATTTTGTCGGTGAACTGTTCACACTACTAAAGCCACCTTAGTGCCTGCTTCTGAAACGTTGCAACTGATGCTGTGGCTTTCTTTGAGTTATAGTTCCCCACCCTCTTTCTTTGTTTCTTTGTTTCTTTGTTTCTTTGTTTCTTTCTTTCTTTCTTTCTTTCTTTCTTTCTTTTTCTTTTTCTTTTTCTTTCTTTCTTTTTTTTTTTTTTTTGGTTTCTTTTTTTTTTTTTTTTGAGACAGGGTTTCTCTGTGTAGCCCTGGCAGTCCTGGAACTCACTCTGTAGACCAACCTGGCCTCGAACTCAGAAATCCGCCTGCCTCTGCCTCCCAAGTGCTGGGATTACAGGCATATGCCACCACGCCTGGTTATCCACCCCCTCTTTCAAATTACATCACTACCATATACATTATCTGAATTTGCATCTGCAGAAGTTAAATGTGGTAAAATGTCTAAAATGAACTGGCTCAGAGTAGAGATTGCCCACCACCACCACCACTACCACTGCCTCTTGATCTCTCTGTGTTTCTTCCTGTGACTTGATGGCAGGAGTTTTTCTTTATTTTTCTTTTTTTCTACTGGTATATTGAAATCAGATATATTTTCATGGGTTTTCACTAACTTTAATACCGATACTGTACGGGGGAGAAAAACTAGAAACACACAGTCATAAATGTATCTGTGGACATCTTGAGCATAGTAAAGGTTATCTTCTCTATTCTATCTTTGGCTATTCTTTGATTTTTTTTTAAAAAAAATAATGTAAACATGATCTTTGAAGGTAGCATCTAACCTTCAAAAAGTCACCACCTGAGGAGAAAAAGCTTGCTTGAGTCTGAAGGAATGACTACAGCAAGACATCAGGCTGAAGTAAGCCGGCGGGTAGAGTGGAACACACCTGCAACCCCAAGACTCAGACATCTGAGGCAGGTCGATTATGAGTTCAAGCTATTCTGGCTTAGTCAGACGCTCTCTGAGACAACTATCTGAGAGAAGATGGGGAAGACTCCAAAGATCATGGCGAAATCAGATAAAGTCCAAATCATCCATACACATTACCTAGCAACCTGAGAACAGAGAGTTGTATTGCAGTAGAGCAGGCAGGGGCAGGGAGGACATTATGCTGGGAAATTTTGTCCCATTTTATAGGGGGAAAAAACCCACTTAGCAAGACCCAGAGTGCTAGGAAGTCTGGCCCAAAGTTATAAAACAGTAAAATCTTTGAGGTACACCTCATCTTTGAGTTTCTTCTACCTGAAGGGGATGGAGCTTAACCTCAAGGGGCCTGAGATGATCCAGGTAAAATCATCAGGTCTTAATTAGAGGCCCTCCTTTGGGAGCAGGAAGGGAGCAGAGGCAATACCACAAAAACCAGTACTCAGGGCCTTTTCTGAGAGACTCTCTGGGCTCCATAGTTTAAGGAATGTGAGCACACTTTCGGAGACACGGCAGCCAGCGTACACATTCACGGACTTCAATTCCCCTGAATCAATTAGGCTTAAGTGATGTTAAGGGTCTGACAGAGCCACCAAAGAAAGAACGATCTTTAACCTCAGAACTGAGGCCGATCCTGGTACCCCAGTCTAAGCCACTGTGTCTGGCCTTATTTGCAGGCCCAGGTCTGGTTCTCATTGACTTTGTGGATTTAAATAAAATCCCTCACATAACTTGAATTAGGGTTTGTGTCAGTGACATTTCTTTTATTATAGAATAAAAGAAAGAAAGAAAGAAAACGGCCAAATCCCTACAATCCAAGCCACTGATCCAGTGGCCACAGGCCGTCCCAATAGTTGAAGAGAGTTTTTCCCTCCCCACCCCCACCTCCCTACCCCCCCAAAAATTGAGGATGACATCATTGTGGGCAATGCCACTCATGGGCTGAGATCCAGCCCCATTTACAGAGCCAGATGGGTATGAGCTGTTCTCATGCCCTGCTGGTGTTTGTTGGGGGGGGGGGGGGGTGAAGTCCTTAATGCAAACCATATAGGACCCAGGCAGCTACTACAGGGGAGTCGGTGACTGGGGCTGCTTTGGAGTCAAAGCAGAGTTTGCGTGCCATTTATCTAGAACAAAACCACATGCCATGCTGGGTGGGAACACAGATGCCCACGAGGCTTCAACTCCTTTGCTCTCTAGATGAACGCATGAACGTGCAGGGTTTGATTGGACAGGTGATTCTCAGCAAATCAAGATCAAGTTCACAGCACAGGCAGAATGTGCGTCCAGACTCTCTGGTTTCCAGGCCATTGCTCTTCTTTGGCTCAGCTACTCAGAGGCAATGAAAAGCTTCTGGTTCCAAGTTTTTATTTCCATTTGGGTGAGAAAAATGGGATAGGATTCTAATGAACAGGCTGCCCAGAGCACCGGGGGTGGGAACAGCATTGGGTCCAGTAATGAATGCAGAAAGCACAGCTTTAGATTTCAGCCTAAGGTCATCACTGCATACACGCATGGAATCCTGCGTGTCTTCCCCACAGGGCTCTGGGTAACCTTAGATCTGTTAGTTGATCTTGTTTGTACTGATGAGGCAGCTGCTGTTGACAACCACATCTCTTTCTGGAACCTGATGCTAGAGTTAACTAGGGAAATGCTAGATGGAGTATAAAGAAAGACATTGCAGTTGAAAAGACCCTCAGGAAATCAGCTTGTTTGGAGGAACAATTCATAGGAAGGTGGGTCCCTGCTACAGAAGAAAAGCAAGCAGATGGTGAAATGGAACAGTTCTGCTGTGACCCAAATATAAAAGGACCCTGAGGCAAGACATAGCAGAGGCTCGACAGCCATAATTGTAACATTCATTAAGGGATTCCAGGAGAAAAGAAAAGATACAGATCTTCCCAGACTGATTCCTTCCTCATAGAACTCATCGGTGATGGATGCAGGGATTCAACCCTTCAGATGGTAACCACAGAACCAGATCCCTTCCCCTCTCTTGTTGTCAGATCCCCAAAGCTGTGTCTCTACCCGACTTGCCAAAATGCAGTCAAGCTGGTACTAAAGGCAGCTTATTGTCTAGTGGGGTCTTAGTCAAAACTCCAAGGTGACACTCTTCTCTACATGTCTACAGATAAAAAAGTGAGGTCTTTACGGGACTTTCGGGGAGTGGGGGACTAGAAAAGGGGAAATCATTTGAAATGTAAATAAATTATATCGAATAAAAAAAATTAAAAAAAAAAGTGAGGTCTTAATAGCTTAGTAGCTCCTTGGTCTAGAGGTGGATAAAGAACAAGGATAAAAGAAAGAAAGAAAGAAAGAAAGAAAGAAAGAAAGAAAGAAAGAAAGAAAGAAAGAAAGAAAGAAAGAAAGAAAGAAAGAAAGAAGGAAGGAAGGAAGGAAGGAAGGAAGGAAGGAAGGAAGGAAGGAAGGAAGGAAGGAAAGGAAGGAAGGAAGGAAGGAAGGAAGGAAGGAAGGAAGGAAGGAAGGAAGGAAGGAAGCTGCAGAGCTGCCTCAGCAGCTAAGAGACCTCACTGGTCTATCAGAGGACCAAAGTTCAGATGTCAAAGTTCAGGCATCAAGATCTGAAGGTTCACAATGTATGTAAGTACTTCTCCCAAGGTATCCCAAGGTACTTCCTCCTGGCTTCTGTAGACACCTTCATGCATATCTGCATTTGTTTACACACACACACACACACACACACACACACACACACACACAGGAAAAAAAAAAAGCTTTGAAGAAAAAAAATTAAGGCTGAAGGATTATAGATTTCTATAGCCGGCCTGGGTTATAAAAAAGTGTCAGCCCACTAAGGGCTACACAGCATGACCCTGAGCCGGCCTGGGTTATAAAAAAGTGTCAGCCCACTAAGGGCTACACAGCATGACCCTGTCTCAAAAGCAAAACTACAGGCACAACAATAAAACAAATAAACCCTAGAAACCAAAACAAAAGACGCAAATGAAGTAGTGAAATCACATGGGAGTTTGTTTGTTTTTTTTGTTTTTTGGTTTTGGTTTTCCCTACTGCTGAGCTTAGCTAACTAGTGCCTACACTTCTCCAAATAAAAGAGGCTACGATGGCAAAAGAAGCAATAACTGAGCGTGGTGGTTTCCTTGTGAAAACTGCTGAGTCACTCCTGTCCAACTGGAGCTGCAGGTAAGACTTCCATCATACCTCAGATCCAGCAGCTCTACAGCTCAGTCCCACAGCCTCATGGGCACCCATTAGTAAAGCCGGGCTCTCCTAGAGACTCCTTTCAAAGCCTAAGAGAGCCCATCCTAGCCATTTGGAAGGCATTAGCTCAGCCCTCCCACGTTTCCATTGTCTTTAAAATGTCTGTCCTGAACCCCATGCCTTGGGATTTCAAATTGCTTACCATCTTTGGCTTTAATTCGTTTTCCTGTCTTGAAATAGAAAAGCTCTTGCAAGTCAACATATGAGGACATGGTGTTGGACTTCAGCTGCACAAGTCACGAGAGCATAGGTGCTACCATCAGCAACATTGTCATCATGAACATCACTACGACCATTTCTGTGCTTATCGCTGACTTAAATCATTATCAGCTATGTCAGTGGCCTATTATCAATAGGCGTGGCTGTTCTGATTGTCAATATTTTATCAGTAAGAAAATATGGCCCAGAAAGACTAACCTAACCTAGATCTTTCATCTGTTAACTTAAGCAGGTAGGAGTTTGATCACACGTAATCCCAATGGATAAGATAGTACATTCGTTGGAAGTGGCATGATACACCTATGTATCCGGTCAGGAGCCCCTGAGTTGAAGATTATCATCCCTAGAAGATGAAGGGACAGAATTTCACATCTCAAACCCCAGAGACCTTATATGCAGAGTGGCAGGCTAGAATCTAGAACTAAGACCTGTTTGTCCTCTAAACCCAAACTATCTTGGCTCTAGTATGGGGTTCTCTCTGTCCAGACCACAGTCTCCTTGTTCACGAATGCAGGTAATAACAACACTGTTCTCAAAACTGACTGCAGTGAAGATCAAAGAAGACTGTGGTCTGTGAAAGATCTCATAAGCCAGGTGATGATAACGGTTGCCTGTTTCATCTTGGTCTCTGAAAACCTGCTTCAAGGAAGGCGTCGCCTTGGAGGAGTGCCATCTGCTGTCTGGGTCCCTGCGCTGGCTGGACAGAGGATTCGCTCACCTAATTTTTTAGGGTCTTGTAAAAGGTATGAGGTAATTTGTCTTTGTAAGTGAAAGATTTTAGTGATGAATTCGCCCTGTGGTATAATTAGCCCCAGGCCTGTCTGTCCCAGAGGGGATCCCGTTCCTATCTTACCAAAACACAGGCATCCTGAGGCTGAGGGCTATGTCATTCTGCAGAATCCAGGCTAATCTAACAGAAATGCTTTGAGTCAACAAGTCCTTACTCCTACCCACCTCTGAGAGCCTGCTCTTTTCCTCAAAGCTAAACAAAAGAGTGCCTCCTGCCAGCAATAAGGCTGAGCGAATGACATCGACTCCTCATCTTAAGAACTTTTAAGAACTGCTGAATCCTTGATCTGTGTTCTGCTGGTGCTTCCTCAGTTTCAGGGTAGTGTGGGGGAGGAAACATGAAACAAAGGGGTGTACTTAGGAAGCCAGGGGCACTTGTACCCATCCTTGCCTAGGGGATATGCCTCTACTTGAGTTTTTAAGGAGACTGAGCATAAGGCTAGGGGCTCACCAGCTTCAAAGAAAGAAAGAAAGAAAGAAAGAGAAAGAAAGGAAGAAAGAGAAAAAGAAAGAGGAATGCGAGGAAGGAAGAAAGGAAAGGAAAGAAAGAGAGAAAGGAAGAAAGAAAAGGAAAAAGAAAGAAAAAGAGAGGAATGAAAAAAGGAAAGAAAGAGAGAGAAAGAGAAAGGAAGAAAGAGAAAAAGAAAAGAAAGAGAAAAAGAGGAAGGAAGAAAGAAAAGAAAGAAAAGGAAGAAAGAAAAAGGAAGAAAGAAAAAGAGGAAGGAAGAAAGGAAAGAAAGAAAGAAAGAAAGAAAGAAAGAAAGAAAGAAAGAAAGAAAGAAAGAGAAAAAGAAAGAAAGAAAGAAAGAAAAAAAAGAAAGAAAGCAGAAGGGTTTGCTTGAGGGAGTCTGTACCTTCCTTTTCAAACCCTGTTTTGTTCCTAACCACTAAGCAACAAAAACTATGAGTGAGCATTTATTGTCCCATCCCAACTGCTTAGACCATTTGGCTATCAAATGACCTTGGTCCAGCTGAGGACTTCCATCCTCGGCTTTACCGAAATGTTGATTTTTTTTCTCTTGTCTCTTCAGAAGCAAAACATCCTTTGTCTAGTTGTTGGAGATAAATAGCAGGGAAAAAAACTTCCATGGCAACTGAACTGGCAGGGACAGCAGGAGAGAGCTTTGAAAGTTTCTACCTTCATGTGCTCAAAGTCCACGTGATGAAGTGCTGAGACCCGTCATGATTCTTGTGGCCCCTCATTGTAGTGCTCACAATGGAGCCAAATACCGATGTTTGCAGACAGTTTGCAAGCAGAATCTTCCCTTTACCTCCAAGAACACATTCTAGGAACCAGGATTCAGAGATGATAGGACCCAGGACCCAGTAAGTACCACAGCCATGCTGGTGACCAAATTCACAGAATGAAGAAAGTCTGGATTTAGTCCCTGGAGGATCCAGGAAAGGAGGCTCTGGATAGACAAAGAGAAATCCCACTGTCTACATCACTAACTGTAAATATGTTCACACTGGTCCCTCAGCCACTGTGCAAGGCCCTTCATAATTCACATATAAGGATTAGTGGTTCTCACCTCAAGACAGCCAGGTATGCCGGTAGGCACAGAGTGGTATAGCTGTAAGAATGTTCTTCCCTGACATCCCACGATTCCTTCCCTGATTCTCTGGTACCACATTTTGAGAACATCTCTGAGTAGACAGCTATGTTCTCCCACACCCTCTCCCTCAGATACTGTGGCCCTCTCAACCCTTTATCCTTCAAAACTTTGCTTCTTGAAGTCACTTTGAATTGACTATAATGGGGGAGGGGGGCTTGCTTGCTTTTTTTTTTTTTTAAAGAAAAATGTAGCAATTTAAATGAGATGGCCACAAAATGTTACAGCACCTATCTTGGAAGTTGGAGTTGATTTCATCATTGTTTAGACCTGGGCTAAGATCATACTTGCCTTGAACCCTGGCAGCTGTTTCTACAACCAAGCTCCCCAAAAGTCTTCAAGCACCCCCTCCTTTGGCCTCTTGAACTGCTTGGATGGAGACCACAGTGTAAGGAACTTCTTCTGTCTGCCCCATTTTAAGGCTGAGAACCTGGATAGGAGTAACTGAGGTACCAAAGGATTCCTGCACCAGCTACCAGAAACCAGAGGCCACCTGGACCACCCACACACAGGACAGCCGCTTCATAGGTGATACTAGACAGCTCAAGAGGAGAGACACCTGGCTGAGCCCATTCCAGGCTAGAGATCTAAGCTAAACCCCATCATGGCTCCCAGCAGCAATCCTGGCCTCTTATTAGATACAGACAGTCTTCCTGTGTGTGCCCTGTAAAGTTTACAAACACATGACAGTTCTCAGGTACTTTTGTGCTTGGGAAGGCAAATGGTTCCCATGAGAAAAAATCCTTTCACCCCTGGGCTCCTACTAATTCCCACTGACTACTGTTAGAATTTGCAGACAGCCATTGGAGTGAACAAGGCTCCTCCGCTGGCCTCACCAGACCGAAGCAACGCACAAGTTAATGACAGTAGCTAAGCGTTGGCTAATTGCAGACTGCTCTGAAACTACTTACTTAATTAAGCTGTTCCCAGTTTGGGTCTCTGGGTCGCACTCGGCACTTTAGATAAACACCATCAGACCGTGCTTTGGTGGGAATTCGCAGCGCTGTCTTTTTAGTTCCAGGAGCCGCATAGTTTGTGCATTACTGTTTTGTTTTGTTCAAATACACTCCGCTCAATTTAATTGGTCTGAGGAATTTTCCCTTCTTAACACCATTCAGGTCTCAAATTGGACACCGGTCCTCTGGGAATTGTCTCTGGCTCCCTCGCCCTCCCAACCCCGAGCGCTCCCCCCCCACTACCCCTCACCTCTCACCCCCACATCCTCCTCACCCCACCCCCTACCTCTCACACCTGTGAAAATGCTTTCTCATGGCCCCCTCCCTGTTTTGTTCCTTCCTCTGGGTTTTTAATATTATCATCACATTTATTTATGTATTTTTTCCTCTGCATCTGTCTTTCTTTGACTTATCGTGTGAGTCTGTCTGTCTGACTGTCTGTCCGTCTGTGCAATAAACTGCCGTGAGCATGTGACCGTCTGAGGACAACTTCCAGACATCTGTATCTCCTCTGGCCTGTGGGTTTTGGGGATCCAGATCAGGTAGGCAAGCTTGGCAGCGAGTTCTTTTATCTCCTGAGACATCTCCCTGCTCCCCACTCCTGTGTAAGGTGCCTCCCACCCTGAGATCATACTGTGTGTTCTCCTCACCAGACTAAACGTGTGGTAAAGCAAGGCCGGTATCTATCTTGACCATCACTGTGTTCCCAGCATTCAGCTCAGCTCAAGCCAATTGTGGAAGATTCCCTGGTAGGTACAGAGGTCATCAGCCCTCCAAGGCTCCACCAACCCTCGCAGGACACCAATTTGATGATGGGTCCCTGCTATGGATATAAGGTAGTGGACCTCAACCTTCCTAATGTGGTAACCCTTCAATACAGTTCCCCATGCTGTGATGACCCCCCCCCCCCACACACACAACTATAAAATGATTCCATTGCGAATTTATAACTGTAATTTTGTTACTGTTACACATTGTTAATGATGATACTGGATATGCAGGGTATGGGATGTGTGACCCCCATGAGGGTCATGAGCTCACAGGTTGAGAACTGTTGATATATGGGTTCTGCTTTGCCTCTGCGTACACAGGTATCTGACCAAACCCTCCCCTGCATATTGGAGTAGGGGTGCAAGATACCCCCCCCCCAGCAATCACCCCTCCTCAGCCTACACTATAGGGATCAGCCATAGTCTTACCTTCCATCAGCTCCGCAGGCTCCAGAGTCTCAGCCTGCTGCTCTTCTGACACATTTCCAGTTGCCAAAACAAATTTCCAAAAGGCTGGAACCAAAGTCCAGCACTCACAGTGGTCTGACCACGGCGGGGCAGAAACAACTGATTGCATCTGCAGCTTAGAACCCGATGCCTTGATTAAGGCCACGTGGAACTCACACTGACTTACTAGGCAGCCTCCTTTTGCCGGTTTACACTGGCCTTGTCGCCAGCCCGCATGAAGAAGAGACATCCGCTGCCATCTCACCTCAACCTGAGGATGTGTTAACACTGCAAGCAACAACCACGGCCAATTTATTTCGCTGTGTTTTAAAATGTGAATAATTGAACCTTTTATATATTGTTATTTTTTAAAAAAATAAACTGTGCTATGCAAGGCTCCTGAGAATTTCACCCAGCCAGAATTCCACATTTCATTCGACTTTACTAGAACTTGCCTTTAGCACAAAAATTTTTGTTCAGCACTTGGGAAAGGTTTTTGACTCAAGGGCATTTTATTTAGAAAAGAAAAAACAAAATTACAAGCGACACTAAATTCCTTTCAGATAACTGAACATTCTCTCATGTTGTAAGGAAAGCCAGAGATATAGAACAAATATGGGCTTGGGTACCAGGCAAATGGGAGATTAGATTTTTTTTTTGATGTTTTATGATGTTGGGGCTTCACACCTGCTATGCAAACACATCAAGCCCTCAGATCTAAGACTGAATCTTTTTTCTTGTCTGTCTATAGATTTATTTAAAACAAATCAACCAAACAATTAACAAAAGTGCCTAAGAGGTAACATTAAAACTCAACTTATCAAAGTGTAAGGAAATGGAGAGATATTACTTATGGTGTTAATTTATATGGTGTTGATATATCTACACTGGTATGGATCAATACAAGCTCATTTGATACAATATGAGGAGTCATGGTGGTAGAAACAGAGAGGCGGGTCACAAGGAAGTAGTCCTAGTTCGTTGTTTCTTGATTCCTATGGAAACAACTCCCACTCAGTTTTTACCCTCAGTGTTCATGGCATCTAATAAACCCTGGCTTTGAAACAGGATTTGAGGATTGGGGAGGTGTGTTGCTTGGTAAGGGTGTATACTGTTCCTGCAGAAGACCCAAGTTTGGGTCCCAGCCGCCGCAGCAAGAGGTTTGTAAATATCTGTAACTCCGGTTCTAGATATCTAAGGTTCTCCCCTGTCCTCCATAAGCACCTGTACTTATGTGCACATACTCAATGATAGACCTAGGCACATAATTAAAAATAAAACAAAGTTTAGATAGAAACAAGCATTTAATGCAAAAAAAAAAAAAAAAAAAACAACTTTGTCTAACTACTGCAATGCAAAAGCAAGAGGAGTGTTTTGTCTCTCTCCCTATTTCTGTCTGTCTCTCTGCTGCCCCCCACTCCAGCTCCACCCCTCAGCAACTTTGTAGCATGCACATGTGGAACAGTAACGCTGGTGTGGAAAAGCCACAAACACAAGGATGTTCCTACAAGACCCACTAAACAGTCTCTTTCACACTCAACAGTGGAGCTTGGCGCCCTCTGCTGTTCTCTAAGCATAGTACTCGGCATCCTGAGTTATTTGGAGGGAGTTGGTGTGTCTCTGGGCAGATGCTGCCATCTCCTGGGAACAGTTGCACTTAGCAACACACCCAGAGTGTTGGATGTTGTAGACTAAAAACTTCCAGGGCTAGGTCTATGTGACCCCTTTCTCCAAACCAGTCTGAAAAGTGAGCTTCTAATGGCCACAAAGTTTCCTTCCAGCGAGTGAATAGCACTTTCCTCAGAAAATGAGTCCCGAGTCTCTCTCGGGGTTACAGAAGCAGTAGCAGCTGCAGGGGTCAGGAGAGATTCCACTTGAGAGCTGAATAGCTCTGGGGAACAGCTTTCACTCACGCTGTGGCAGACTTTGCAATGATGTGCCTGCCTGAAGCCACCCCTGCTGTTCTAAGGGGGCCTCGTAAATGCACTACTTTCCTTGGGTGGGCTTGGGTGTAATCTTTGGCCAACTGACAGTGTTCTAGCCTGGATGAGGAGATGTCTGTCTGTATCTCCCAGGGAAAGTCATGCAACATTGCCACCCATATACCCGGCTAACCTTTCTGTTCATCGTTCTCTGATCTTTGAAACACCTTTCTGAGGCATATGACGTTCTGATGTCATATCAGTGTTATGGATGATGTTGTCATTGGAGAAAGGGTAAGAGGGCATTTTTACCCAAAACTATTTTTTACATTGTATCTACATATTAAAACAAATCACACACACACACACATGTAACAACAATTGAAGAAGAAGAAAAAGAAACCATAAATTTGGGAGGGAGTAGAAAAGACAGATATGGCAGGGAATAGGGGGTGTCAAAGAAAGGAGAAGTAATATAATTATCCTTTAATTAAAATTTTAAATGGGGGGAGCAAAAGCAAGTAGACATGTATTTTAGAATAAAATATAATGCTAGTTAGCATTTCAATTGGTAGGGTAAACTATCATGACCAAAAGCAACTTGCAGAGGAAAGAGTTTATTCCATCCTACAACTCCCAGGGCACTGCTCTCTTACTGAGAGAAATCAGGGCATGGACCCAAAGCAGGAGCTGGGAGGGGGCAGCTAATGCAGAACTGTGGGGGAATACTGCTGACTGGCTTGCTTTTTATAGCTTGCTCTGTTTGGCTTCTTACACAGTTCAAGGCCACCTGCCCAGGCATGGCACTGCCCACAATGAACGGGACTCTCCCAGGCCAGTCACTAATTGTGACATTGTTCCACAGGTGGGGCATTTGCTGAACTGAAAGGGTTTGGATTATGTTGTCCCCCTGGGCACAGATAGATACACTTGTCAAGATTTAAACATCATACAGTGTGTGCAGGTATCCAAACACCATGTGACACGACACACCATTATTTGTATGTTTTATGTGTCAATTAAAAGAATTTGTAAGACGCCAGGTACGAAGGGGGAATAATCTTAGCACTCTGGGGACTGAAATAGGGGCATTGCTATAAATGCAAGGCCAGCTCACACTAAATAAAACATGCCAGCTGGGGCTATGTAGGGCTAGAAAGGCACCCAAACCCTGACAATCTCATCCTGAGACCAGCAGGGGTAGGACTGTTTCTACCCTGCTCTGGGCCTGCATGTCCTGACAGACCACCTCTGAGGTAGTCACATGGCCTGGTGGCCAGATTACATGTTAAACTTCCTCTCTATAAGGACGTGACCAGCAAGCACCTGGAATTTCTCTTCATGCAAAGGAAGCATTCCCAGCACCCAGCACCAGCCAATAGTGTACACTCACCCCCAAAACCCCTACCTACTCCCTAAAAACTCTCTCCTAAAAGTCTACGCTCCACCTCCCTCTCCCCCCAGCACCTTCCCCTCGTGTCAGCCAAGATCCTGCCTAATCCACCCATCCACCCACCCACCCAGCTAAGCTTCTCTCCTTCCAGTCCAGCCCAGTGCTCAATGATGCCTGGATATCCCAAGGGGAAATGGCAGGGCTATATAGAAAAACCTTGTCTCAAATAAAACAAACAAATAAAAAAATTGTAAGATGTCCAGAGTACCTTATCCAAAGTAAGCACACATAAAAACCAGTCTCTGCCTTGGGAGATTTGGAGGTGGGCCGCTGGGATCCAGGTGAGAAGCGAGAGGTGGGGGGTGGGGGAGGAGAGGGGAGAGGCAGCACTACAAAGGCATGCTTGCACAAGACTAGTGGGAAGGCCTGGTTGTCTGGAACAAGGGCTTGGGGCTTAACCTTGTGGTTCATAGGAAATCACCAGTGTAATAAAGTGGTATGAGTTAGTTATTTCTGACCACACTGTTGGTTGATGAATGGACATTTGATGAGACTAGAGGCAGAGTAAGAATTTAGATTCTTAGAGAAGCCAGACAAGTGGCAGGGCCAGCCAGGGAAGATGGTGGCATTAAGAAGATGACAAGGAAGTGGGTGTGGGAAGTTCACTCAGCGGGTTGGAGGGGATGATCACAGGAGTATAGTGTGAATTTTAATTAACATGCAAATTCCTGCCTTTGCAATGTAAAGCAAGAGAACTGCGACAGAAAGGCCTCTTGAAAGGCCTAGCTCCCAGGAATCCATTCTAATGAAGCTTTACACCAGCAAAATAACCAGCCAAGCAGGAAGGCTGGTAGAAAGCCAGTAATTTGTGGGACCTTCTGGAAAAAGAGCCTTTGGTGTTTTAAAAGTCATTCATGTGACCAAGGTAAAGAGCCACCAACCCATCTTGAAAATTGAAATGGATGCTGTAGGATTTGCTAGACACTGCCAGCTGTGCTCTGTCTCCTGGCTAGTTTGACCGCGTGGCTAGCGCTAGCTCGTTCCAAAAACCGGTTCTCAATTTTGCTCTGATCCAAAGCAATCATCCAAAGCCCTGGAGGTTTATAAGCCATTGAAACTGGTTAAAGGTCACCCTCACAGCCGACTGCCATGGGAGAGGACATAGCTTTTAGACCCAGGTGGACCTAGCTGGGTTTCTCTCTTCTGTTATTGGCGTTAGATAACTGTTTGGAGGTAGAGCACAAAAATAAATAAATAAATAAATAAATAAATAAATAAATAAATAAATAAATAAATAAATAGAAGGAAAATAAATCAAATAAATTATACTCTAAAAAATAATAGCTGCTTCCTCAAGACTTTATTTAAAGGGGGATATTCAAAGACTGAAGTTGTGTTTCAGGCATCTCAACCCAAAAACGCAGATTTATTTCTTAATATTTTGAAAGGAGATTAACACCCTACCTTGGTGATTTAGGTGTCACCTGGCCCACATAGAGAATCTGACATTAGGCCCACACTGATCTACTCATACAAAGACTATATTGCAGGGTTGTGGGTGTGGTGACACACCACCCAATCCCTTAATCCTGGTACCCATCCTGAGAAGCCACTGGATCTCTATGCATTTGAGGCCAGAGTGGTTACACAGCAAGGTCTATACCCACTAGGGATGAATAGTGAGTATCTTATCTAAAAAACGAATCCTATTTGACAGATGTACATGTTTATAACTGGGATTAGGTTGAACATAGATATGCCTATGACTCACAACAAAGCATGTACTTTTTATTTCCTTTATGGGGAGAAAGGCTCCATTGCAGATATATCAGTTGGGTTTGGGTACCTCCACATCGCTCTAGTCCTCTGCATTTTGATAAAAATGCATCCCTAAGACCTTCACGATGTGCTTGCATAAACAAGACCTGCACACTGACACCACCAGCTGATGTACCAACGTGCATGGGGTGGGGGGATATTCCACAGGGTCACACCCATAGATGAAGAGCTGTAGAAGGTCAATCGCTGCTTATTGAAAAGTGCAATTTAAGAGAGTAGGTGTGGTGGCACGCACATGTAATGCCATCGCTTGGAAAGCTGAGGCAGGAGATTGAAAGTCTGAGTCCGTGCTGGACTATACTCAGGGACAGGTTTCCTGTGAGAGGAAGATGAAATCTCAGGCCATGGGCCAGTAAAGAATACGTGTCTCAAAAAACAAAGTGCGATCAAACAAAACAAAGAAAAAGGGGTAGTTTCCTCCAGGGATGAGTGTCCACATAAGATGTCCAATACAAGTGGTCAGGCCTGGACATATGAACAGATGAGCAATGATAAACGGAATGGGTATGTCATACATACATACATACATACAATATAGACATACACACAGAGATACACATGCATGAGTATATGCATGTTAATAGTAATCATTAAAACATTTTCAGGGGCAGAGAGGAATGGAGGGCATAGAATCTATATTATAGATATTGTATATTATACACGTGGCCGCTCATTAAGTAAAACTTTGTAAAAGCGGCAAAGGAAACTGACGTTTTACACAACTCTACTGAAACTATTATTTTAGTCTCTGCTTTACAGTTGTGGTGAAGATTATAGCTGTAAATGATTTTTCTTGGATCGCACTTTGTTTTTTGAGACACGTGTTCTTTACTGGCCCATGGCCTGAGATCTCATCTGACAAGTAACCAGTTCTTTCTCTCACAGGAAACCTGTCCCTGAGTATAGTCCAGCATGGACTCAGACTTTCAATCTCCTGCCTCAGCTTTCCAAGCGATGGCATTACATGCGCATGCCACCACACCTACTCTCTTGAATTGCACTTTTCAATAAGGAGGGTCTTTGGCTTGAGTCAGGAATGTTTGGCTTCAATAGCGATCTTTTTTGAAAAACTGTACCACAAGGGTACAAGTGGACAGGAAAGACAGCAGCTCTTTTCTGCCACAGTTCAGTTTGCAAACGTGGACATTAGAGCCACACAGTGGGCTTGTGAAACTCAGATGGATCACAGTGTCCACCTGGAGTGTTCCTCTCAGCAGGTCTGGGATAGGAGCCAGCTTCCTGACTTCCTAGCCCGTTCCCAGGAGCTGCTGATGCAGGGAGTTCGGATATCACTTTTCCTGGAGCTTGACCTCGATCAATACTGTTCCTTATTTCTGGGTAAGTGCTCTGCAAAGCCAAGTGCACATTATCGACTGGAAATTTTTAAAGTAAATCCAGTCATAGTTGGGATAGCATAAAGGGACGGAATCACAGAGCTGCTGCTGACCTCAGCCTGTAGCACGATTTGGAAATTAGTGGTTTGAAGAACATACCCATGGGCACGAATATGCTTTGGAAGGCAGGGATCTAGCTCAGACTTTCTATAGATGGATAACACTATGGTTTCTTTGTTAGGTTTTAGGGGCTCTTTGTACAGTGAATATGAATTTTACCCCTTTCTGGGCATGGGAACTGTTGGAAAATGTTTATGGGATATTGGTGTTTTTTTTTGTTTTTGTTTTTTGTTTTTTTGTTTTTTTGAGACAGGGTTTCTCTGTGTAGCCCTGGCTGTCCTGGAACTCACTCTGTAGACCAGGCTGGCCTCGAACTTAGAAATCTACCTGCCTCTGCCTCCCAGAGTGCTGGGATTAAAGGCATGTGCCACCACTGCCCGCCGGGATATTGTTAAGGATATTTCTTTGCTGTGGTGTAAGGTTCCAACCTTAAATTGTAAAATGTTGTAAATTCCAACGAGTTTACAAATAGGGTAGGAGGTTTGGAGAACAGGAGCAGCAGGTGGAGAGAACAGACGGAGGGTCTGTGAAGGGTCGTGGTCCTGGCTTTACTCCGTGGTCTGCTTTCTCCGGAGGCTAATTCGAAGACGGCACCAGAAAAGCAGGGAGTTTATTCCCATGACTCTGGTGTTGGTCATCAGGTGTTACTTGGGTATGCTGGGTTTGGGTGGGTATGCTGGGTTTGGGATGAGTGTGATGAAGAACATGTGAGCTTCCCACCGCAACTGCAGGAGGAGGAGAGGGAATGAGGCCAACGCTAATGAGTCAGCTGAGCTTTACACAACCTTGGTCAGGCCTAAAACAGGGTACCTAATGATGGTGAGCGCTCAGATGCAGCCATTGTCTTTTTCTACATAGAAAGGGGGAGGGGAGGGGAGGGCCGCTAGAAGGAAGTGACTTGCTCACGGCTGTAAGACAAATGGCAATTGGAAATACTATGCCTAATTCTCCCACACCCTGTCTTTTAAAGTCATCTACAGAGTCTGTTATGTGGCTTGTGCTTTCTTTTGATAGAGATCTGCTTCCCCAGTGCTTTGATTATAGCTGTGGGCTTCCACACCTGGCTCAACGTCCTCTGGGTCTCTACACACAAATCTTTTCCAAAGAGAAGTGCTGCTGGCCATTATAATGATCCAGGAAGGCCCTTTTAAGGACCCTAAGGCCTGGTCCCTGTAGTGGGGTAGAAAGAACTTCTGCAGGTGCCCATTTCTTAAACTGCCAGTTGCTATTGTTACCTGTGTAAAGCAAATCTCGATGCAGCCAATCACCTTGACTCGGTATGGACCCTGTGATAACGTGAACCGTGCCTGCACTTGCTTGGAGACTACTTGCCGCTCACATATTGAATCTGCCTGGTCATCAAAGGGTGACATTTCTGTCTTTGTGATCTCTTTAACAGACTGCCTGGGCTGTGGTGCTGACTTAGAGACCATGTAATGAAGAAAATGTCTTCTTGGTCACGTTTTGTGCGGACATCTCCTGGGTTGGCAGAGGGTTTTGTTTTGGTTTCACTGTTTCCTCAGCAAGGTCAAAAGAACTGAGTCATGAGGGAAGTGCCCAGTTACTGACAAGGTACTTCCCCACTGACACCCTCAGAGTGCTAAACACACTTCCTCCAGCTGAGACTCTAAACTCTATGGTGGCAACCTGTGGGAACAACATTTTCTAGAACTTTCTCAGGAACTAGCAAAGTATCAGAGTGTGGTAGGTGGTCAAAGCAGGTTGGACTGTTTGAGACAGGATAGGTAAATGATCCATGCCAAATAAGCATGCTTCATTTAATCACCATCATGAAGGAGAAAGGCAATGGACAATTTGTAGGACTATGGTGTTCAGGGTCCCAGCCTTTGGAAAATAACCAAGATTCATGGATTGTTCGGGTGGGGTTCCCATGCCTGAATTCAGATACTTTGTAAGAACAGGAAGAGACCAGAAGTGAAGTCCCATCACCTTGGGACTTTGCCAGCAAGAAAGCCATCACCAGAAATGGCTTCTCAACCATGTACTTCCAGGACCATGAGCTGAAATAAACCTCTGTCTTTATAAAGTTCTTGAACACAGGATGACTTGGGTTGGACAGCAGGAATCCTTGTTCTCTTGTGGATTCGGTTTAATTCACAGGTCACTCACTGGTTGTATAGGGAGATTTGGGCGTTGGCTACGTGATATGAAAGGTCTTCATAAGAATGATGGCTACCACCTCCTCCAGCCTTACAGTTCTGTGAGAATTCTTATGAGTGTTTCTTGTGTGTTATCAGTCCTAGCTCGGTGGTTTTCAGACTTCCTAATGCTGAGACCCTTTAATATAGTTCCTCATGTTGTGGTGAGCCCCTCACCCTAACCATAAAACTGCTTTTGTTGCTACCTCATAACTGTAAATTTGCTGTTACGAATTATAATGTAAATATCTCATCTGCAACCTCCAAAGGGGTCCTGGCTCCTAGAGTGAGAATTGCGGTCTGGGTCCTCCATACAATAACAGTGTTTTGCAGATGAGGAAGTTGAGGCAGAGGGGAGTGGTTTACTCAGAGCCCGAGAGCTTGTACACAGCAGGGGTGGGGATGCCAGGGAGACAGTCCAGCTCCAGGTTCTTTTCACTAAGGTGACCAGTCTCTGATGTGGTGGGTTTGGGGAGGTTATGGGACTTTTAGGTACTACAGCGGTATATCACAGATGGTTAGCTTTGAAAGGGCGTGGCCTGGGCTACACTTCCAGTTCCTTCTTTGTTTCCTGCATGTGGGTGGAAATGTGATCTCTCAGCTTCCTTCTCAAGCCACCTGCTGTCCCTCTGTCCCCACTGTTATGGGTTCCAGACCTCTGCAATGGTAAGCCCAAATAATCCGTCTCTTCTATACGGTGTCTGTCATGTTAGGGTTTCGATGGCTGTGAAGAGACATCATGACCAAGGCAAATCTTACACAGGACAACATTTAACTGGGGCTGGCTTACAGGTTCTGAGGTTCAGTCTATTATCATCATGGTAGGAAGCATCGCAGTATCCAGGCAGGTGGAGTACTGGAGGAGCTGAGAGGTCGTCATCTTGCTCCAAAGGCAAACAGAAGACTGTCTCCCATGTGGCTAGGAGGAGGGTCTCAAAGCCCACTCACTCCCCCAGTGATATAGTTCCTCCAACAAGGCCACACCCACTCCAACAAGGCCATACCCACTCCAACAAGGCCACACCCACTCCAACAAGGCCACACCCACTCCAACAAGGCCACACCCACTCCAACAAGGCTACACCTCTTAGTAGTGCCATTCCCTGTGGACCAACCATATTCAAACCACCACAGTGCCTTAGTCATGGTCTTTTTACCACAGGAACAAAAAAAAAAAAAAAAAACTAATATATCCCTGCCCTGCTTCTAAGGAAGCTCACTCTTCTAGCCTCATCCTTCCAGTGGCTTCTCAGGCTGTGTTCTTAGCACTTCTCCAACTGCCCTCCTCTGAATCCCACCCTATCTTTCACAGTAGCTCTCTTTATACCTCAGTTCTAATATATATTAACACCCCTATGGTGACCCAGTGCCTCCGGATGAAACCTTGTTCTGAGGGAGCCTGGAGGTCTGGATGGCAAGGGAAGGTCTCTGTGGGACAAGGACCCAGCTGTGAGAGTGAACAGCAGAGAGGAGAGAGGGACAGGCTTGAGATGACAAGGACCCTACAGGGGTCACTAATACGGACTTCTCTGGACCACACGAGTACCTGCCTGGGTCTCTATGGGTGGATGCTTTTCCACACCTGGGTGTGGCCAGGGAGATTCGGTGAACCCTTCTCCTATGGCACTCACTCGCTGGACCGCTCAGGAGCATTTATTGAGCCTCTGGTACATGCCTGTGGTTTGGCTGATGAGTGCCGTCCAGATGAAGCTCCACCCGGAGATACCCTGGACGCCTCCCCACCTCATGGCTGGGGCCTCTTACTTCCAGCGACTTGGTATGCATGGACTCAGGAGACTCTTGGAATCATCTTTATTTCTTGGTAGTTCATGAAGGAATGTGAGCACGGGTAGGTCCTTGTGGCTTAGCAGGGCGTTCCTGTCCTTGGTGACTCTCCCGATGGCTCCAAATGATGCTGTTCCTCTTGACCATTCTAAGGTTAGTGGGAGCAGGTTGCAGGGCCAGAAACTTGGGGCACTTTCACCTAGACACTCTCTCATCTGCACCTGCTGGCTCCTTGTGGCTCCCTCAGTGTATCCCAGAGGCTTGGAACTCTCAGATCCCTCTTCTCAGGGGACCTCTGATGCCCCCCACCCCACACACACACAGCCTCATTTCTCTCTGGTTTCTACTTCTGTTCACCAGGTGCCTACCTCCCCTCTGTCATTCTGAGCTTCTGGGCTGCTCTGGGACTGCCCCCCAGATTCTTCCAGCTCTGTCTTCAGCCTATGAGAAAAGCAGAGACAGGAGCGAGCAGTGGCCCAGGGCACCAGGGAGGTCTGACACCCAAGCTAAGTGCCACACTCCTCCCCTTACCCACAGTTCCCTGGGCTGTCCTGGGCCACTCTAGCCTCCTGCAGCCGCTGCTCCACCTCCTTCAGCCTGGCTCGCAGCAGAGTCCCTGCAGGAGGTGGCGGAGACATCAAGGTGGGTCCCTGAAGCCTTGGGCCCTACCACCCGGCACTGCCCAAGCCTCACTCTCCACCAGAAGCTGATCTTTCCTGTGCTCCATCACGCTGATCTCCTGGGCCAGTCGCTGCTGCAGGACCTGCCAGAACGGAGGAGGATGGTCTCTCTGTTCCTCTTTCCAGACAACACCTCCAGCCCACCCTCCTTTGCACTTTTGACAAAATCCTTCCCTACACTAGGTCATTCACTTGTATTTTTAACTCGGCAGTTTCTACGCGGGCTACAAATTCACTGCACCCGATGTTTCCCGTGTCTCCCTCTTGTTGCTCAGACTCCATTTCTTACAACTTTTCCAACCTCCCCTTTAAATTTGTTGCTCTTCGAATGTTCCAGGAGTTAAGCCTTTCTCAAGAACCCACGCGCTAACCCGCGTGCCGTCCTCACTCATGTGCTCAACAAGTCAGATCCAGCTGGTGGCCCAGGGTTACGGGATCTGTGTACTTTGTGTTCGTTCTTGGTTGTACTCTGGGTACGGATTTCTCTACCCCTAAGAAGCCTGGGGTAGAAAGAGCCCTTTGTTATACCACTGCCACCCCACCCCTGTCTGGAATGCTGCCTGATGGGCAAACCCAAAGTCCACAAAAGCTGTGTGACAACATCTAGCAAAGGATGTTAGCGGTGAATGTGATGGGTAGTGAAAGGTGGCCAGTTGTAAGGCCAAGGGAGATAGGAAGAGAAGAGTCAAAGTCTACCCCAGGGCACTGGACCTGAGCAGCGGTAGAGTGACCACTCACAGACACTGAAGCCCAGCCTGGGGAGGAGCTTACACGGAACTCCCAGAGGTCCTTGTGTTGACTTGCCAGATCCTCCAGTTTCTCCTCCTGTTGTTTGGCATCCAAACTGTGGAGACAGCGATGAGAAGTTGTATAGCCAGGACCCACAGTTAGCACAGTTGGTTCTGGGATGCCCAGTGCTCCCCAAGTCCCAAGAAACCTTCAGATCCTTCCCAGTGTGCCCCTTCATGAGTTTGTAATGCGTCCTCTCTTCACCACCTTTTCTCCATGCAGGCCCCACTCCCACAACCTAGCCACCCACCAAACCGCAAACTTAAAAATAACCCAGCTTCCTTGGTCTGAATCCTGACAAATGGACTGTTTGCTCCCTGGGAGGAAGATCATTTGCAGCCAGACTGTGCCTGCGCCTCTACTCTCTCTGAGACAGTTTCTTTTCCTTTTCCCTCTGTGGACCACACCCCTGTCCATCTCATTGTCCTTACAAATGTGTCCTCGCAAGAAAACTGTATGTATAAAGGTACAGTTGGTCACACTGTCTAATTTATTTTGTCACCATCACTTAATGGTCATGGAAGTGTCCTGTCTTCATGTCCTGTTTTATAGAAGGGAAACAAGGAGTATGTATTGCAGTGGGTTTGGCTTAATGCTGCTTGTATATTTGGATCCCCAAAACTGTTTGCAGAAGACAGTCCACTCATCCACGCATAATGCGGTGAGGGACCCTGCCTCTGGATGGTTCTGACTGGTAAATAAAGATTCCAGCAGCCAATAGCTCGGCAGGGCAGACAGGGGTGTGACTTTAGATTCCTGAGCTTGGGGCAGAGAGGAAGGAGGAAGAAGGAGGTCTGTCATGTGGGAGAAGGAGAAGGAGAGAAGAGACACCATGCCTGTGAAGAGTGGAAGACGGGAGGTATAGACAGCATGTGAAGGAGCCAGGGGAGTGTGGCCCAGTGGGCAGCCCTCTGGGTCCAGGTAGAATATAGAATTTAATAAGTAATAACTTGGGATTATTGGTGGGAGGTGGATTAACCACGTGGAGGTTAGGAAGTGGCCAGCTGTTGAGGTGATTAAGGCATAACAAAATATAAAGGTTGTGAGTGTGTGTGTGTGTGTGAGTGTGTGTATGTGTGTATGTGTGTTTCATTCAGGAATGCAGAACATTGGTGCGGGTACTTCCATGATGTATCCATTACTTATTTTACGAGCCCTTGCTCCTTCTCCTTGAGCTGTGGAGGAGGTGGGAAGGAGTCTTACCATGGAGTCTCGCTTTCTTTCTCTTGGGGATGCTTCTGGAGAATTGACAGAGCATCTGTGGAGAAAGCCAACAAGATAACCTGCTGAGGGACCTTGAGGGAACAAGGTTAGGCAGAGTCTGGGGTCTCCACATCACCTTGGACATCAGTGGGAACTCGCAGGACTTGGGCGCATCCTTCATATGAGCAGCGGGGGCCGGGGAGCAGAGCAAAGCCCATGACCCGGCTGTCAGTGGGCATCCTGAGGCTGCTCAGGAGGGTGGGCTTCGTGACGTGATGGGAAGGATAAGGAAGGATGATGAGTACCTTGCTTTTTGCACAGGACCTCCTCTATGTGGACTTTCTCTTCATTTACTGGAAAACACGATGACACTGTCAGGCCCCAGAAGCTACCTCCCTTTGGCCCGCTGCAACTTCCCCCAATAGACAGACTCACACAGAAGACAGGGGAGAAGTGAGGTAATGTCCTCCTACACTGGTAACCACCTTCCACGGGGGCCATCCCATTCCTTTCTCCCCCACTCCCACATCCATGTTCTATGTCAGTGCCAACAGAGTCAAGGGGGGGGGGTGGGTAACTGCTCTGAAGAAAGTACAGGTTCACGCAGGAAGGAAGAGTAAACTATTAAAGAAGCAAATACTATGTCAGGTGGAAAAAGACCAAGGTTCTGATGAAGAAAGAAAGAAAGCAGAGGAAGCAGAGAGAGAGAAGAGAGAGAGAGAGAGAGAGAGAAGCAGGGGTGGAGACAATGGGGTGGGATTCTGATTTTACATAAAACCATCAAGGTAAGCCTGTTTTGGCTGTCTGATCTGGGAGCTGAAAGATGACATGCTAGAGTGGCTAATCTGAATTGTACGGGCTAAAAAGTGGAGGACGGCAGTGAGAGCATAGCCTGGGCTAAGACACCGGAGTCGGAGTCTCGTTTGGGAACAGCAGCGGCAGACAGGGGATCCCGGGATCCCTCTTTTGGCCCCACTCACAGGAATCTAGTTCCCGATGCATGGCTTCCTGGAGTGCCTGCGCCTCTCCCAGCTCGTCACTGGACCTCTTCTTGGCTGGACCAAAGAGGGGAAGAAGGCATTGTGTGAGGGCCGCCTTGCTGCTGGTATCAACTGGCCAGTCTAGGGTCCCACGCTTACCTTGCTGCAGCTCATTAATGCGATGGATCAGGTCCTCGATCTGGGGTTCCAGGCTTCCCTCTGAAGAAAGAAGGCACGAGTGAGCCAGAGAAGACAGGTGCTTGTCTGTAGCAGGCAGCGGGAGGAGGACTTCAGTCTGGGGCTGGGTTTCTACTGCTAGCCATCCGCAGGCTATTACAGAGCGCCTGCTTTGTGCTGGGGTCTGTAGCAGGTCCTTGGTCCTTGCAGGGCTTGCATTCTGGGTAGGGGAGATGGTGATGAGTCACTCTGGTGACAGTGGCAGTCACAAAGATGACACAAGGTGGGTGATAAAGAACATAGGGGTATTGGTACTTTTTTGAGATATGGAAAGACTCCCAAATGAAGGGAAAGAAACCAGGCCCTGTACGCTGTGGGGAGGGATGTGTGGAGTGGGAGCTACTCCAGGGAGAGGGAACAAGTATGAATCTCTTGCAGTGGGAGTGGGTAAGGCCCATATGCAAAGTCACAGAGAATGGGTAAGCTAGGGGGAGGAGCAGAGGGCATGGGAGGGGAGGTCCTGCAGGACCACGGTGGAGGCTTGCAGCTGAAACTTGAGTGTAGTGGAAACTGGTGGAGCCCTCCCATGGGTCCCACTCTCTTCGAAGGGGGCAGAACAGGCTGTCATTCCTGCCTCTCTGGTCTCTAGCTGTCACAAAGACAGCAGGGCTTTCCGGTGACAAGTGCCACCTTTCGAGTTCTCAGTGCCTTCTTAGAGAGTTATCTCTGACCTCATGGCCCATTTTATCGCTCTATAAGGAGAAGCCTTCCTCCTACCTCATCATGTTCTGGATCAAAGGCAAGTCACAGGCATTGGGACATGAGGCTGCTTTTGCTGAGTCTCACGTAAGTCATAAACTTAGCTCCAGACTTTTCAAGATGACAGACTCCCTTTCTAGACACATCTAGAAGAGTGATATCCTCTTGGGTGCTGAAAGCACTCGGCAGAAATCCCTGTGGCCCAGGGACTTTATTTCACTGCAGATGGTCAGGGTAGGTCACTACACATATTATAGTACTGCAGTTTCTATACATAGTTTTAGTCCAGCACACGGCCGCAGTGAAATGTAAGGGGGGGGGGGGGTGATATGAGAGGAGAGGTTCCATTTTGTTTGACGCAAATTAGTGGATACAACAGTTGAAGCTGAGAATGGTCGGGTGGGGTGGGGTGGGGGAGTCTTACTTCAGGCCCAGTATTTGCTCCAGTACTTAGACAGGTAAGTGTAAGCTGGCTCCCAGGTCAAGTGCAAAATACTCTGTATTGTCCTTTGCAACTTGTGGGATTTAAAGGGACAAGAAATATACACCTGTGAATGCTGTTTATTTTAAAAGAATCTCTGGGTGACACGTGACCATTTGCTCTTGTGGGGAAGTAGCTCAGCAGTCCTGGATTCAAGCTGAGGCACTAGTAAACAAAACAACAACACAAAAAGGAACACTGCTGCTTGCCTGGGTATCATAAAAATGAATAAACAAATACATGATAGATTAATGGATGGGTGGAAAGATGAATGGACTGATGTTGTGTGGGGGGTGGGGTGTGTGTGTATGTGTGTGTGTGTGTGCACGCGTGCACGCGCGTCTATGTGCCCCTATAAATGGAGAAAAGTTTTCTGTCCGCTTAAAGATTTAGAATTTTTAGCTGCGACTTCATTTTTTCTCTCTCAAAGAATAGAGCCAAATAGGAACAATACGATGAGTTTCTAAAGTTGTGAGTTATGGCTTTTAGGTTCTAATTCTGTTCACCTGACTCAAAATCTGAGACTCGGGACACAGGACACCTGACCTTTCTGTAGCTTTTTCACTGTTTCCAGCAAGTCTTCCGTCGTATTCAGAGATGCGGCCTGCCCTGCAGAGATGAAAACCAGCATTATAGGACCCAGCAGGAGGATGGGTAAACCCGGGAAAGACACAGACCCGGGTCGAGAAGCAGCTAGCCATCTTTAGACATGCCTGGGTTATGGCCAAAGCTGGGCTGAGGGTCAGGTCCCCAGCCACAACAGGATTCATGGGAACCAGTTCCCTGATTTTAAGACTCATGGTGTATCCTGGAGGAATCAGCTTCACTACAAGGGGACAAAAGACATTCCTGAACCCTGCTTAGTCAAACCCAGGGTGAGAAGAGAGAATGCCCCTGCTGTTGAAAGGTCACAAGGTTCCAATAAATGCAACAGGGAAGCTGGATTTCATATTGATTTCTTTAAAATAGCCATAGCCCTAGCTTGTAAATTCTAATGAATTATTGGTTCTAGAAATGGCCACTCGTGCCTCTTAATACATACTTACTTAATGTGTGTCTGTGTGTATTGTTGTTGTTGTGCATGTGTGTACGTACATATATGTGGTGGTGCCTTGGTTTCTGTGGGGAAATGCATAGGGCAGAAGTCATCTTCTCTAGAAGTCACGCTCCACTGTATTTTTGTGATGCAGCCTCACTGTTTCTGGGGCTGGCCACGTCAGCTGCGCTGGTCAGCCATCCTGAGTTTGGAAATTGACATATATCCAGCCCTCACTCCTGCTTGCCCTGCGCTGGGGTTACAGACCGTACTCAGCAAGGGCTAGTCATGCCGTACTTGGCGTGGGTTCTAGGGATCTGAACTCAGGTCCTTATACTTGGGCAGCAAGCCCTTTATTCCCTGAAGCCCAGTCCAGGGGCTGCTAATCACTGTAAGCAGAAAGAAGTGGGTGTGAGGAGCCTCTTGTTGGACAACCATAACACAGCTTATGAAAGCAGAGGGGGGGAGGGGAGATGAAAAGAGGGAGAAGGGATGGGGACAGGAAGAGAGGGGGAGAGGTGGAGAAGCAGAAAGGAGGAGAGAGGGAGAGGGGGAGAGAGAGGAAAAAAGAGAGAGGGTGAAAAAGGGGAGAGGGGATAGAGAGAGATTGGAATCGCACCAAGATTTTTGACATTTTTAGTTCTAATCCAAATTAATATAAAGGACAGAGGAACACAATAATGATGCAGCTGGAAATCTGCTCAACATTATGAGGACTAGGAATCAATACACTCGAACACATACACACACACATGCACGAACATGTACAGATGCATAGTGTAGAAATTGGGGGAAACCCCTACATTAATAAAGACGTGTACACATATCCCTCAGGCCTCACATGAGGCTGGGGTAGAGCCTCTAACCAGAACACAGGACTTGAGATCTCCGTCTGACTCGGTTCTGTCCTCCCCTAAAAATGTTTAAAACTACAAGGAAGATGGCATATCCACTGTTGCCTCGCCAGAAGGGTGACTTGTAGCCTCGTTCTTTTTAAACTCTCAGATTGGCTTCACAGTTATCTTGTGTGGGCTTTCATTCCTGAATCTCAGTTTAACTCCTTATAGGTTTAACCTATCTGCCTCAAGAATATTGGGCCGTCACATTACCTGTCTCCCTCCTTATTACTACTGTAATTGGTTATACATTTATTGGGAATTAGCATGAGAAACTTTCTAGCCAACTCCATTCATACAATTAAAGATAACTACTAATAATCAATGATGGAAGAACTACCAAGAAGATGCTACCCCAGCAGTAAGAGGTATTCCCATCAGTAAACAAAAGGTTCTTTCTTGAAGCACAGAATGTAACATTCAACTCTGAGTTGGCTGTAAAACTCCTACAAGCATACATTTCTAAGTGTGGGGCTGAATAGTTTTGAACAAAGTTACATCGAGTCCTATTAATACCCAATACTGAAATATAAAACACAAAGGTCGATCCCTCTGATTGAGTTCAGTTACTATTGTACATGTTTTCAAACATGAGTTTGACTGGACGGAAGAAATAAGAAAGAGAACGAATGACCTGTAGCCCATGTCAGTGGACTACTTTGGACTGACCACTACAATGGACTGACTTTAGCTGGCTCCTAGTTCAAGCAAATGCATTTTTTTCATGATGCATACTTCTATAGATGTTTTAGCATGAGCCCATATTACTTGAAAATTTCAAGCAAACAACCCTAGAGGAAAAAAAATGCCCTAAATTCTTTAAATCAATGATAAAAGCTCAAACCCCAGCGACCGACTCCTCTCCATAGGAACCTGGATGGAAAAGAAATACAACTCAAAAACATAGACCACAGCCAGAAGGTGAATACAGAAGTGCTTCTCCAACATATAGAAAAGCCCTTACCCTCAGACCCCAAGTTCCCCAGTCGTCTCCTTAGAAGTCATTCAACGATTTAACTCTTGATTCACATCAAGTCCTATTAATAACCAATACTGAAATATAAAACACAAAGGTCGATCTCTCCGATTGAGTTCAGTTACTTTTGTAAATGTACCCTTTCTGCACGTGCACCCTTTCTGCACACAGAGGATCCCATGTCATACAGGATGTGGCAAGTTTTCTATTTCTCACTTGACATGGTATGCCGGTGATCAGCTTTTGCTTTTTGGAGGCTGCATAGCTTTCCACTCATACGTTCCATAATTTAGGAGCAGTCTTCTACTGTTGCCTATGGGCGACACATGGCATCTAAATGACGCCGCGATGATCACATTTTCCATTTCTCAGCTGCTGACACGAAGTAGGTCTCCCCTCTGTGTCTGCCATCGCATACCTTTACTGTGTGTCACTATGTCCTCTAGTTCCTTTCTCTTGTAAGGATATTTACCACTGAATCACCCTATGCTAGTATGACCCCATCCTAAGTCGTTACATCTGCAAAGATCCCACAGACTGGCTAGTCTGTATTTTGTTTGGATGTGTACCTGTGTGTACCTGTGTGTATGCCTTGGCACCTCAAGTCTGGTGCACAGAGGCCAGAAGAGGAATCAAAGCTCCTTTCTAGAGTTCTAGGACTTTTTGAGGTGCCTATGTGGGTGCTGGGAATCAAATCTGGGTCATGTGGAAAAGCAGACAAGTGCTTTAACCATTGAGCCCTCTCTCCTGCCCTGCTGATCAGATTTTAACTATCAACTTGCCACAACCTCAAATCACTGGAGAAGAAAGCCTCAATTGAAGAATTACCTAGATCACATTGGCCTACGGGTATGTCTCAAGGGGTTTGGGAGGGCCCAGCCATGGTTCTATCCCCCAACTTGGGGGTTCTGAAAAGAGAGAAAAAAATCTGGCTGAGAGCAGAGTGTAAGCAGGCGGCATGGCTGCGTTCCTCGTTCCTCTCTGCTCTTGGCTGGGCATGTGTGTTGTGATTAGCTGCTTAAGTGAATTTCTGACTTGATTTCCCTAAAAAGGGAGACGGTTTCTTGGAATTGTAAGCCAAATGAACTGTTTGTCTCCTACATTGCTTTTTTTTTTTTTAAACCAGAGTAGTTTATCACAGCCACAGAAATGAAACCAGGGCCTTCTGGTTTCAAGTAAGGCCACTGTTTTGCATTTATTATTATTTTTAATTATGTAACAATTTCAAACATGGATATAATGTATTATACTGTGAGGCTCTGATGGACCCAAGGTGGGAAAGGGGGAGGGTCACACTTCTATTTTGATTAATTAATTTTTGTGATGCTGTAAATCGAACTCGGAGCCTCGCACACACTAGACAAGGACTTTATTAGCTAAGCTACAGAATTCACCACTGTCAGCAGCTCAGTGACCATATTTTCACCATTTAGAAACAAAATATTTCATGGGTCATTAAAAAAAATCATACCCAAATAACATTCTAAAAATCTTTGAAGAAAATGAAATTTTTCCTTCTCTGAATCTCACTGCCATGATCCAATCATCTCTGATAAGTTGGTACATCTCCTCCTGAGACATTTTTATTATTTAAAGTGATTTTAATATTTGGCTAAGAACGAAGACTTCGCAATAGAGAAAGCTGTTTGTCTTCCTAACGTTTTATGAAACCCTTCAAGCACAGTGTGAGGCCTTGATGGTCCCTCGTACTCACGACCTTGGTGCTATGACGGTGAACATCACCCAAATTTGCTTTGTCTTTAATCATACCCAGTACAATTCAAAATCGCCATGTAGAATCACCAATACTCTGCTCAGATAATATGTAGTGTTCTCTGACCAGCCAGGGTTCTCCAGCTGGCCTTGAGAGACCCCCAACTCGAGAATTTTAGACCCCTAGCAATTAGCACAATTAGCCTAGACATAGAGCAACTTGGTGTTTTTGTTTTTGTTTTTTGTTTTCTCTCAGCCTGGAAAACTGTCAACCTTAAGATAGCGCTCCCTCCCTGCTCCAAGAACTCCCTGCTCCAAGGACTAGTGCTCCCTCCCTGCTCCAAAGACTAGCTCCCACATTCCTGAGACATCTGGTGCCTTGCTCAAAGTAACTGTGTTTGCCCAAGATAACCTGTAACCTTCTGCTGAGCCATGAATTGCCGCTTGATCTCCCCATTCCTTATGACATAGATCACTGCCTAAGCCTCCTCTTTTTCTTTATATTCTTCTTTCAAAACGCCAACTGCAGCAGCGCTATGTTGAACTCCTCTGCCCCTGCACAGGACACGAGTTCTGCCCCAGTGCACTGGAGAAATAAACCTTGTGTGTTTGCATCAAGAACAGTCTCTCGTGAATTTTTGGGGTGTCGTCTTATCCCAAGACTTGAGTGAGGATTTCCTGGGATTTGGGAGTCTTTCATTTGGGGGCTCATCCCAGGATTTGTGACCCCCAAATTCTCAGAGACCCCTCTTGGAGGTAAGATTCTATTTTTATCTATGTCCTTGTTTGTCGGCTGTTTCTGAATCTGGCATTTCTGGTTTGCAGTCATCCGCGCTCTTGAGAGCAAGGAACTCCCTGTCTTGGTCGGAGGGGAGGGTTATCAACAGATGTGTCAAGAGATAACCAACTGTCACCCTGGAAGATGTCCCAGGAGGTCTGAGGGAGCTCTGAGGACACTCGGAGAGTTCCCATCTGAGTGCCGACTTGGAACCCAAATCTCTCCTAGAGAGGAGAGATTTCACATCCTCTCGGCCGTCTGATTCTGTTTCCTGGTGTTGGAAGTCCCGCAAGAGGTGGGCTCTAGTCTCGGCTTTCGTGGTCTTTCTGAGTGTTTTGTTTGTAGTTTGTGTGACTTGGACAATGGGACAGACTGTTAACACTCCTCTCGGTCAAACTCTCAACCACTGGACTGAAATTAGAAATGGGGCACGCAATCTGTCTGTAGACATTAAGAAGGAACTTTGGAGAACGTTTTGTTCTTCAGAATGGCCAACGTACGATGCTGGCTGGCCTCCGGAGGGTACACTTGACCTGACTGTGATTTCTGCCATCAAAGACATTGTTTTTCAGAAGGGACAAGGGTCTCCCCCTGACCAGATACCTTATATTTGGGAGAATTTAGTTCAGGATCCTCCTTCCTGGCGAAAGCCTTGGTCTCAGAAAAATAAGCCAGGCTCCTAAGTCCTGGCACTCCGTGACTCAGAGCAGAAAATGAAAACAAGAACAGCGGAGCCTGAGCCACTATGCAGAACAGAAGAGGCAGAGTCTGAGCCGCTATGCAAAACAGTGGAGTCCAAACTGGCAAACAGAACCCAACCTCCCCCTAAGATTTATCCCGAGATTGAGGAGCCCACAGAATGGCCTGGTACCCCGACTCCGTATCCCTTCCCCACCCACCCACCCCCAGAATCCTCAACAGGGTGCCGTTGGAGGAGCAGTAGAAGGACCGGCCACCAGGACTGAAGACCATGTGCTCAGAGCCCCAGGAGACTACACTTGACTACGGTGTTGCCTCTGTGTTCATATGGCCCTCCTCCGGCCAACCCTGAACAAATGCAACCCCTTCAATTCTAGCCATTCTCATCGGCCCACCTCTATAATTGGAGGACAAACCATGCCCCTTTCTCAGAAAATCCCTCTAGCCTTACAGGTCTGATAGAATCCTTCATGTTCTCCCACCAGCCCACTTGGGATGACTATCAACAGGTCCTTTTTACCACTGAGGAGAAGGAAAGAATCCTGCTGGAAGCACGAAAGAACGTGCCAGGAACCAATGGCCAACCATCTCAACTCCAGAACGAAATAGATGCTGGCTTCCTTCTGAATCATCCTGACTGGGACTACAATACCTCGGAAGGTAGGGGGTGGCTGATAGTCTATCGCCAGGCTCTGGTGGCAGGTTTCAAAGGGGCCAGCAGATGCCCCACCAATTTGGCCAAGGGAAGAGAAGTTCTTCAGGGAGAAAATGAACCCACTTCTGTGTTTTTAGAATGGTTTTTGGAGGCTTACAGGTTATACATGCCTTTTGACCCTGCCTCCGAGGGTCAGCAGGCAGCAGTAGCCATGGCATTTATTGGACAGTCTGCCTCTGATAGTAGAAGAAGACTGCAGCACCTAGAGGGTCTGTAAATGCTATCCTTGCAAGACCTAGGTAAGGAAGTGGAGAAAGTCTACCATAAGAGGGAAATTGAGGAAGAGAGGAGAGAGAGAAAAAAAAAAGAAGCAGAAGAAAGAGAAAATAGATGAGATAAAAGGCAGGAAAGGAGTTTGACAAGGATTTTGGCTTCAATAGTAGGTGACAGGGAGGCTTATAGAACAGAGCAAGGAGACAGACAGGGTACCTGGGCAATGCAGGGCTGAGAAGACCCCGGAACTCTGGAGGACCTTTATGACAACCTTTAGCCAAGGACCAATGTGCATATTGCAAGGAGAAGGGACACTGGGCAAGGGACTGCTCCAAGAAGAAACAGGGCGCCAAAACACCCAAGGTCCTCACTCTAGAAGACAATGATTAGGGGGGATGGGGCTCGGACCCCCTCCCAGAGCCTAGGGTAACCCTGTGGAGGGGACCCCTACAGACTTCCTTGTTGACACTGGAACAGAATTTTCAGTTTTAAAGAAACCACTGAGAGAATTAAAAAATAAAAAATCCATAATGATTGGGGTCACTGTCCAGAAACCATACTCTTTGACCATCGACAGGAAAGTTGATCTGGGAAAGGGTCAAGTAACTCACTCTTTCATCATCCCTGAGTGCCCCATGCCATTATTGTGGAGAGACTTACTGTTTTAAAATTGAGCTCAAAATTAAAAGCTCAAATACGTTTTTCCTTGAAAGAAGTTATAGTCAATTGGCAGACCCCCACTTTTATGATTTTAGCTTTAAAACTAGAGGAAGAATACAGATTGCACGAGCCTCCAGCCTCGCCCGACAAGACCCTGGGTGGAGTATAGCTGGAGAGGTGTCCTGGAGCATGGGCAGAGACAGGGGTCATGGGAGAGGCCAAACAAGTGCCCCCCCCCATTGTAAGCCTAAAAACTGATGCAATCCACATTGGGGTACAACAATACCCCATGAACAGAGAGGCCCGAGAGGGCATCAGACCACATATCCAAAGATTCCTGCGACTAGGCATTCTGGTTCCTTGTCATTCCCCCTGGAACATTCCATTGCTGCCAGTTAGGAAGCCTGGCACTAATGATTACCTGCCAGTACAAGATCTAAGAGAAGTTAATAAAAGAGTACAGGGTATCTACCCTACTGTCCCTAACCTTTACAACCTGCTCAGTTCTCTCCCTCCTGACAGACATTGGTATATGGTTCTGGACTTAAAAGACGCATTCTTTTGCCTGAGACTACATCCTACAAGTCAGATGATCTTTGCTTTCGAATGGAGAGACCCAGATTCAGGACAGGCTGGACAATTGACTTGGACGAGTCTGCCCCAGGGATTCAAGAACTCCCCTACTCTTTTGACGAAGCCCTCCATTGGGATTTGGCTCTGTTCAGGTCATAAAATCCTCAAATTTCTCTGCTTCAGTATGTTGATGATTTACTCTTAGCTGCTATCACCAAGCAAGAGTGCAGACTTAGGACTGAGAGATTACTGACTGAGCTGGGTGAATTGGGATACAGGGCTTCAGCAAAGAAAGCCCAGATTTGCCAGACAGAAGTAACCTATTTGGGCTACACTCTTAAGGAGGGGAAGTGATGGCTGAAGGAAGCTAGGGAAAAGACTGTGACATAAATCCCTACTCCTACAACCCCAAAGAAAATAAGAGAGTTCCTGGGCATTGCGGGGTTTTGTAGACTCTGGATACCAGGATTCGCCACCTTGGCAGCCCCACTCTACCCTCTCACTAAAGAAACAGGGGTTTTCTCATGGGCCCCCGAACACCAGAAAGCTTTCAAAGAAATTAAAAGGGCTTTACTCGGTGCACCAGCTTTGGCCCTACCAGTCTTAACTAAACCTTTCACCTTTCATATGGATGAAAGAGTAGGAGTGGCACGAGGGGTCCTGACTCAGGCCTTGGGGCCATGGAAGTGACCTGTAGCCTACCTATCAAAAAAAACTCGACCCTGTAGCCAGCAGATGGCCATCTTGCCTGAAAGCCATCACCGCTGTAGCACTACTCCTCAAGGATGCTGACAAACAGACCTTGGGACAACAGACTATCATAGTAGCCCCCCACGCCCTAGAAAATATCCTCAGACAGCCTCCTGACTGCTGGATGACGAACACCCACATGACTCATTACCAAAGCCTCCTGCTGACTGACTGAATGAATTTTGCCCCCCACCACCACTATCCTTAACCACCCTACCACCCTACTGCCTGAGACAGACGATTCTCTGCCAATACACCAGTGTATAGACATCTTGGCAGAAGAAACCATAACACGGAAGGACCTCACCGACCAGCCTTGGCCAGGGTACCCTAATTGGTACACGATGGCAGCAGCTTTGTGGTTGAAGGTAAGCAGAAAGCTGGGGCGGCGGTGGTGGATGGGAAGCGGACCGTCTGGGCTAGCAGCTTGCCTGAAGGAACGTCAGTTCAAAAAGCGGAGCTGATTGTACTCACCAAAGCCTTGCAGCTGGCAGAAGGAAAGACTATCAACATCTACACGGTCAGCAGGTACGCTTTCGCCACCGCTCACACACATGGGGCAATCTATAAACAGAGGGGGCTACTCATGTCTGCTGGAAAGGACATTAAGAACAAAGAAGAAATCTTCAGTCTGCTAGAAGCCATACATTTGCCAAAAAAAAACCTGGCCATTATACATTGCCCCGACCATCAAAAGAGCTGAGATGCCATTGCCAAAGGAAATCAAATGGCTGACATGGCAGCCAAACAAGCAGCCCAAGGGACCATGATTCTTATAGCCAACCAGGGGATTAAAGAGTCCAAAGACTATTACAACATCAGAGAGACCAGTTTCAGGTACACCCCCCCCCCAAGGATCACCGCCAGATGAAAAAATTAAAAATAATATACAGCTATACTCCCTATGGAGTAACGAAGACAGAAGATGGGAAATCTATCTTACCCCAAAAAGAGGGACAACAATATGTCACTAATTTGTACCAATTAACCCACTTGGGAACAAAGAAATTAAAGGACATTTCATTGTATGCAACATCTTGAGATATTGCTCAAGATGTAGTTCAAAATTGTAAAGCCTTTGCCTTAACCAATGCTGGACATCACATAGGCATACCTGGTAAGTGCCTACGAGGAGATAGACCAGAAGTGTACTGGGAAGTCGACTTCATGGAACTCAAACCAACAAAATATGGTAACAAATACTTATTAGTTTTCATAGATACTTTCTCAGGTTGGGTAGAAGTTTTCCCCACAGAAAGGGAGACAGCCAACGTAGTGGCAAAGAAGATACTAGAAGAGATTTTCCCGAGATTCGGCATTCCTAAGGTAATTGAATCAGACAATGGCCCTGCCTTTGTTGCCCAGGTAAGTCAGGGACTGGCCACCCAGCTGGGGATTGATTGGAAATTACATTGTGCTTATAGACCCCAGAGTTCAGGGCAGGTAGAAAGAATGAATAGAACCTTAAAAGAGACCGTGACTAAATTAGCCTTAGAGACCAGTGGAAAGGACTGAACAGCCCTCTTGCCCTTTGCCTTGTTCTGAGTATGGAACACCCCAGGGAAATTTAAACTCACACCATTTGAGCTCCTCCATGGAGGACTGCCCCCCTTGGCAGAAGTGGGAGGGATACTTGACCCTGACACCTCTTTTTCCTAACCCCTGATAGCTCGTTTGAAGGCTCTTGAACTGGTCAGAAAGGACACCTGGGAACAGCTTAAGGGAGCATACGAACCGGGAACCACAGCCATGCCACATAAGTTCCAAGTGGGAGTCTCTGTCCTGGTCTGGCGTCATCAATCCAGCAACCTTGAGCCCAGATGAAAGGACCTTACCTGGTACTTCTAACTAGTCCCACTGCCATCAAAGTTGATGGTATCCTGGCTTGGATCCACGCATCTCACGTCAAAATGGCGCCCCCTGCAGCCCGAGATGACTCCTGGAAGCTGGAGTGGACTGATGATCCTCTTAAGCTGCGTCTACTCCTCCTGCTCACCACTGGGGAATAGCAACCCCCACCAACCTATGACCCTTACTTGGCATGTATTATCACAAACAGGGGACATGGTCTGGTCCACTTCCAAAGTCACCTCCCCAGGTACTTGATGACCCTCTCTGTTCCCTGAGATCTGTGCCCTAATAGCCAGATTAGACTCATGGGACATTTCTGAGCTAACCCTTAAGGATGTACACCGCCTACAGAAACGTTATATGGTCAGAAACCCTCACTCCCCATACCGGATGTCCCCAAAACAATTTGAGGCAGCTTATCCCGGCTGTAAGAGCTTACCCATCAGGGGAAAACTTCAACAAACCCCTTTTTATGTATGCCCCAGAGACAGCAGGTCTAGACCAGAAGCCCACAGACGCAGGGGCCTGGGACAATTCTACTGTGGACAATGGGGATGTGAGACTACTGGAGATGCCTCCTGGCATCCCACGTCCTCATGGGACTTGATCACTGTCTCCCAGAAAAATGACTCCCTTAATATCACCTTTACAGACCCAGGGAAATGGTTTACTGCTTGGCCCAAGGGACGAACCTGGGGTCTTAGGTGCTATATGTCAGGATGGGACAATGGGTTCACATTTCAGATTAGACTGAAGATTGAAAGCCCTCCAACAGTTCCCATGGGGCCTGATAAAGTGCTTGCAGAACAGGGAGCCCCTAAGCTGCTAGACAAAGGAATCATTCCAAAGCCCCCTCCCCCCATCATAACTGAGGCTCCCACTAACACTCCTGCCTCAACTCTAGTCACTCTGGCCCCCACCACTGGAGACAGGTTACTATACCTAATTCAGGGGGCATTCCAAGCTCTAAACGCTACAAAGCCCAATGCAACTACATCCGGCTGGCTCTGTCTGGCAGCAGGACCTCCTTATCATGAAGGGACTGCAGTCACTGGTCCCGTCAATGCTACAACAGACCTCAGCCACTGTCCCTGGGAGTCTCAAAGTAAACTAACTCTGACTGAGGTATCGGGACAGGTTCATGTATAGGCCATGTGCCCTCGACCCACCAGCATCTTTGCAATAATACTCTGGTTATTAACACCACCGGATCTAACCAATATCTGCGCCTATGAGGAGATAGGTCAGAAGTGTACTGGGAAGTCGACTTCATGGAACTCAAACCAGCAAAATATGGTAGCAAATACTTATTAGTTTTCATAGATACATTTTTTTTTGTAGCACTGGCCTCACTCCCTGTATGTCTACTACTATCTTTAATCAAAGCAGAGATTTCTGTGTTATGATTAGATTAGTTCCCAGAATCTATTACCATCCAGAAGAAGCAGTTATAGAAGTCTATGAAAGCAAGCATCAGCGCAAAAAGGGAACCAGTCTCCCTTACTTTAGCAGTTATGCTAGGACTCAGATTAGCAGCAGGAATAGGAACCAGAACTACTGCCCTTATTAAGGGACCCGCAGACCTTCAGCATGGTCTAAATACTCTACAAATGGCCATGAACCAAGCTTTAGAAAAATCTCTCAGAAAACTGGAAGAGCTCCTCACTTCATTGTCTGAGGTGGTGCTGCAGAACAGGAGAAGATTAGACTTACTGTTTCTTAAAGAAGGGGGCTTATGCGCCGCTCTAAAAGAAGAATGTTGCTTTTATGTAGATCACTCTGAAGCCATTAGGGACTCCATGAGCAAACTCAGAGACTAGAAAAACTCAGAGACTAGCTCTGACATTCCTGAGACATCTGGAACCTTGCTCAAAGTAACTGTGTTTGCCCAAGATAACCTGTAACCTTCTGCTGAGCCATGAATTGCCGCTTGATCTCCCCATTCCTTATGATGTAGATCACTGCCTAAGCCTCCCCTTTTTCTTTATATTCTTCTTCTTTAAAAACGTCCAACTGCAGCTGTGCTATGACGAACTCCTCTGTCCCTGCACGGGACATGAGTTCTGCCCCAGTGCACAGGAAAAATAAACCTCATGTGGTTGCATCAAGAACGGTCTCTCGTGAATTTTTGGGGTGTTGTCTTATCCTGAGGCTTGAGTGAGGATTTCCTGGGATCCAGGAGTCTTTCAGCCTTTGCAGCTTCTTCAAAGGCTCCATCCGTGGTTTTCCTCTCTCTGCCTTTTTATAGTTTGTCATAAGACTCAGGGTGAGTAACAAGAAAAAAATGTTTTAGCTTTATAACTTTTAGTGTATGAATGTAATTGTCTTGCAGGTGTGCCTGGTCCCTGTAGAGGGTATCAGATCCCCATGGAACAGGAGTTTTAGGCAGCTGTGAAACACTGTGTGGGTACTGGGCATCAAACCTGATCCTCTGCAAGAGCAGCCAGTGGTGCTCATAACCACTGAGCCATCTCTCCAGCCCCCAAGCTATAAGAAAATTTAATTTTTAACTTAAAAAAATTTAAACCAAAGTATTGCCCAAGGTGTTATTAGAAGTTGAAAGTAGGAGGCGCTCAACCATCTTGGCTACCGGATGCCAGAGAGATCTGACAGCGCCAAGTACGCAGACATAGTCCACGGCTAACATCGCTTGGGTCTAAGCCTGTCAGGCTTTTGCCTACACTCAGGGCCTGGGCAGATCTGTGCGCCAACCTGGTGGGGGGGGGGGGGGGTCATTTGCCCTGCAGAGTGATCAGCACTTGGAAAAGGTCCCTGCAGCATCTGCCATCTTTGCTCCCTGAAGGAGCAGATGGGCAGCACCAGGTTTACAGAGACAACCTGAGTATAGCATTGTTTGGGGCAGGACATACTAGGGCTCCAAGGCCTACACTAGGCCTACACACTAGGGCACCCAATAGGAGGGCAGCACATCAGCAATCTGTGCCAGGGGAAACCCAGTCATCCAGTGGTGCTGAAATAGCCTTACAGGCTCACAGGAGGTTCAAACACCAGTCAGTGACAACAAGACCAACTAACGCCAGAGATAACAAGATGGCAAAAGGCAAACATAGGAATATTACTAACAGAAATCAAGGCAATATGGCAGCATCTGAACCCAATTCTCCAACAACAGCAAGTCCTGGATACCCCAACAAACCAGAAAAACAAGATTTGGATTTAAAATCACTGGTCATGATGCTGCTAGAGGAACACAAAAAGGATATAAATAAATCTCTTAAAGGAATACAGGGGAACATGAATAAGTTAGAAGCCCTTACAATGGAAACACAAAAATCACTTAAAGAAATTCAGGAGAATATGGGTCAACAGTTAGAAGCCAATAAAGAGGAAACGCAAAAATCTCTTAAAGAAATGCAGGAGAAACTGAGTCAACAGGCAGAACTCATGAAAAGGGAAACACAAAAATCTCTTAAAGAATTACAGGAAAACACAAACAAGCAAGTGAAGGAACTGAGCAAAACTATCCAGGATCTAATAGCAGAAGTAGAAACAACTAAGAAATCACAAAGGAAGACAACTTTGGAGATAGAAAACCTTGGGAAGAAATCAGGGGCCATAGATGCAAATATGAACAACAGAATACAAGAGATAGAAGAAAGAATCTCAGATGCCGAAGAGACCATAGAAACCATTGACTCAACAGTCAAAGAAAACACAAAATGCAAAAAGCTTGTAACCCCATACATCCAGGAAATCCAGGACACAATGAGAAGACTAAACCTAAGGATTATAGGTATATATAGTGAAGATTTATGACTTAAAGGGCCAGCAAATAACTTCAACAAAATTATGGAAGAAAACTTCCCTAACCTAAAGAGAGAGATGCCCATTAATGTAAAAGAAGCCTACAGAACTCCAAACAGACTGGACCAGAACAGAAATACCTCCCCATCACATAATAATCAAAACCCCAAATGTACTAAACAAAGAAAGAATATTAAAGGCGGTAAGAGAAAAAGGCCAAGTAACATATAAAGGAAGACCTATCAGAATTACACCAAACTTCTCACCAGAGACCATGAAAGCTAGAAGATCCTGGGCAGATCTCATGCAGACTCTAAGAGAACACAAATGTCAGCCAAGACTACTATACCCAGCAAAACTCTCAATCACCATAGATGGAGAAAACAAGATATTCCATAACAAAACCAAATTTACGCATTATCTTTCCACAAACCAAGCCCTACAAAGAATAACAGGATGAAAACTCCAATACAAGGAGGGAAACTACACCCTGCAAAAAGCAAGATAGTAACATTCTTTCATCAACCCCAAAAGAAGATAACCACTCAAATATAAAAATAACATCAAAATGACAGGAAGTAATAATCACTATTCCTTAATATCTTTTAACATCGGTGGACTCAATTCCCCAATAAAAAGACATAGACTAACAGACTGGATACATAAACAGGACCCTACATTTTGCTGTATACAGGAAACACACCTCAGTGTCAAAGACAAAAACTACCTTAGAGTAAAAGGCTGGAAGACAATTTTACAAGCAAATGGTCTCAGGAAACAAGCCAGAGTAGCCACTCTAATATCACATAAAATTGACTTTCAACCTAAAGTCATCAAAAGAGGCACAAAGGACACTTCTTGCTGGTCAAAGGAAGAGCTCTTAATTCTGAACATCTATGCTCCAAATGCAAGGGCACCCTCATTCATAAAAGAAACTTTACTAAAGTTCAAAGCACACATTGCACCTAACACAATAATTGTGGGTGACTTCAACACTCCACTCTCATCAATGGACCGATCAGGAAAACAGAAACTAAACAGGGACACAGTGAAACTAATTGAAGCTTTGGACCAATTGGATTTAACATATATATATATACATATATACACACACATATATATATGTATATATATGTATATATATATATATGTATATATATGTATATATATATGTATATATATGTATATATATATGTATATATATGTATATGTATGTGTGTGTGTATGTATATAAACAAACATTTCATCTTAAAGCAAAAGAATATACCTTTTTCTCAGCACCTCATGGTACCTTCTCAAAAATCGACCATATAATTGGTCACAAGACAGACCTCAGCAAATATAAGAAGATTGAACTAATCCCATGCCTCCTGTCAGATCAGATTGGAGTAAGAGTGGTCTTCAATAGCAACAAAAACAACAGAAAGCCCACATACACATGGAGGCTGAACAATACTCTACTCAATGATACCTTGGCCAAAGAAGAAATAAAGAAACAAATCAAAGACTTTTTAGAATTTAATGAAAATGAAGGCACAACATACCCAAATCTATGGGACACAATGAAAGCGGTGCTAAGAGGAAAACTCATAGACCTGAGTGCCTCCAAAAAGTAACGGAAGAGCATACACTAGCAGCTTAATAGCACATGTGAAAGCTCTGGAACAAAAAGAAGTTAATTTACCCAGAAGTAGAAGACAGGAAATCAACAAACTCAAGGTTAAAATCAATCAAGCAGAAACAAAGAATCAACAAAACCAGGAGCTGGTTCTTTGAGAAAATCAACAAGATAGATAAACCCTTAGCCAGACTAACCAAAGGGTATAGAGACAGTATCCAAATTAACAAAATTAGCAATGAAAAGGGGGATATAACAACAGAAATTGAGGAAATTAAAAAAAATCATCAGATCATACTATCAAAGCCTATACTCAACACAACTGGAGAATCTGGAGGAAATGGACAATTTCCTAGACAGATACCAAATACCAAAATTAAATCAGGATCAAATAGATCATCTAAACAGTCCCACAACCCCTAAAGAAGTAGAAGGGGTCATAGAAAATCTTCCAATCAAAAAAGCACAGGACCAGATGGTTTTAGTGCAGAATTCTATCAGACCTTTAAAAAAGACCTAACACCAATACTCTTTAAACTATTCCACAAAATAGAAACAGAAGGAATACTACCTAACTCTAAGAAGCCACAATTATGCTAATACCAAAACCACACAAAGATCCAACAAAGAGAACTTCAGACCAATTTCCCTTATGAATATCAATGCAAAAATACTCAATAAAATTCTTGCCAACCGAATCCAAGAACACATCAAAACGATCATCCACCATGATCAAGTAGGCTTTATCCCGGGAATGCAGGGTTGGTTCAATATACGGAAATCCATCAATGCAATCTACTACATAAACAAACTCAAAGAACAAAACCACATGGTCATTTCATTGGATGCTGAAAAAGCATTTGACAAAATTCAGCATCCTTTCATGCTAAAAGTCTTGGAAAGAACAAGAACTCAAGGCCCATACCTAAACATAGTAAAAGCAATATACAGCAAACCGGTAGCCAGCATCAAACTAAATGGAGAGAAACTTGAAGCAATCCCACTAAAATCGGGGACTAGACAAGGCTGCCCCTCTCTCCATATCTTTTCAATATAGTACTTGAGGTACTAGCTAGAGCTATTAGACAACATAAGGAGGTCAAAGGGATACAAATTGGAAAGGAAGAAGTCAAGCTATCACTATTTGCACATGATTTGATAGTATACTTAAGTGACCCAAAAAACTCCACCAGAGAACAGCTATAGTTGATAAACAACTTCAGCAAAGTGACTGGTTATAAAAACAACTCAAGCAAATCAGTAGCCTTTCTATACTCAATGGATAAGCAGGCTGAGAAAGAAATTAGGGAAATGATGCCCTTCACAATAGCCACAAACAATATAAAGTATCTTGGTGTGACTTTAACCAAACAAGTGAAAGATCTGTATGACAAGAACTTCAAGTCTCTGAAGAAGGAAATGGAAGAAGACCCCAGAAAACGGAAAAATCTTCCATGCTTGTGGATTGGCAGGATTAATATAGTTAAAATGGCCATTTTGCCTAAAGCAACCTACAGATTCAACGCAATCCCCATCAAACTCCCAACTCAGTTCTTCATAGAGTTAGAAAAAGCAATTCTCAAATTCATCTGGAATAACAAAGAACCTAGGATAGCTAAAGCTATTCTCAACAGTAAAAGAACTTCTGGGGCAATCAGTATCCCAGACCTCAAGCAATACTACAGACCAATAGTGTTAAAAACTGCATGGGATTGGTACAATGACAGGCAAGTGGATCAATGGAATAGAATTGAAGACCTGGAAATGAACCCACACACGTATGGTCACTTGATCTTCGACAAAGGAGCTGAAAACATCCAGTGGAAAAAAGACAGCCTTTTAAACAAATGGTGCTGGTTCAATTGGAGGTCAGCGTGCAGAAGAATACGAATTGATCCATTCTTATCTCTTACTAAGCTCAACTCCAAATGGATCAAGGACCTCCACATAAAGCCAGACACACTGAAACTAATAGAAAAGAAACTGGGGAAGACCCTTGAGGACATCAGTACAGGGGGGTAGTTCCTGAACAGAACACAAATAGCTTATGCTCTAAGATTAAGAATTGACAAATGGGACCTCATAATATTACAAAGTTTCTGTAAGGCAAAGGACACCATCAAAAGGACAAATCAGCAACCAACAAATTGGGAAACGTTCTTCACCAACCCTACATTTGACAGAGGGCTAATATCCAATATATACAAAGAACTCAAGAAGTTAGACCCCAGAAAACCAAGGAGCCCTATTAAAAAATGGGGTACAGATCTAAATAAAGAATTTTCACCTGAAGAATTTCAGATGGCTGAGAAGCACCTTAAAAAATGTTCAACATCATTAGTCATTAGGAAAATGCAAATCAAAACAACTCTGAGATTTCACCTCACACCAGTCAGAATGGCTAAGATTAAAAACTCAGGAGACAGCAGGTGTTGGGAGGATGTGGAGAAAGAAGAACACTCCTCTACTGCTGGTAGGGTTGCAAGCTGGTATAACCACTCCGGAAATAGTTTGGAGGTTCCTCAGAAAACTGGGCATGATACTTCAGAGGACCCTGCCATACCACTCCTGGGCATATAGCCAGAGGATTCCCCAGCATGTAATAAGGATACGTGCTCCACTATGTTAATAGCAGCCCTATTTATAATAGCCAGAAGCTGGAAAGAACCCAGGTGTCCTTCAACGGAGGAATGGATATAAAAAAAAAAGTGATATATATACACAATGGAGTACTATTCAGCCATTAGAAACAATGAATTCATGAAATTCTTAGACAAATGGATGGAGCTGGAGAACATCATGCTAAGTGAGGTAACCCAGTCTAAGAAGATCACTCATGGTATGCACTCACTGATAAGCAGGTATTAGCCTAGAAACTTGGAATACCCAAGACATAATCCACATATCAAATGATGTCCAAGAAGAAGGAGTGGCCCCTGGTTCTGGAAAGGCTCAGTGCAGCAGTGTAGGGCAATACCAGAGCAGGGAAGTGGGAAGGGGTGGATGAGGGAACAGGGGGAGGGAAGAGGGCTTATGGGACTTTCAGGGAATGGGGAGCCAGGAAAGGGGAAATCATTTGAAATGTAAATAAAGAATATATCGAATAAAAAAAATCATGAACAAAAATTGAAATCTAGTAGCTCTGTGTACTTAAAACAGATCAATAACAACAACAAAATAAAAACCCTTCCATGTTACAAAAGAAAAGAGGCTGAGGAGGATGTCCCCATATAACATTTTATTTTGAAATTGTTTCAGATATTCACAAAAGTCATAGAAATAAGCTGTGGTACTCTATGAGCATCTCCATGTGTTGAGTGTTCGTTATCTGTGAGTTGTAGATAGCATGACCCACTAGTCCTTAACACTCCAGTGCATATTTCCTATATACAGAGGCTCTAGGTACCTGCACAACTTTAACTCTGGGTGTTAACATTGGTCCCCTAGGTTGCTCCTTAGCTGTCCTTTGCCCTCTTCCACTGTAAATTACATATCACGACCTACTTTCTAAGAGATAAATAAAACGACACATCACAGAGGCCTCCATTTTGCTCCCCTCCCTCAAATCCAAGGCCCCTCTCCACAATTATCAGTGTGCTTACCTCAGACAGTTTTCAAGGAGCTGACCTTGACAGGTATACCCCCTCCTTTCTTGTTTCAATCCTCTGACATTCAATAATAAAAATAAAACTTCTGGGGCCCATCTTTTATAAGCAATTTTGATAAACAATTTTATCAACTGAAATTTGTTTCTCCACCTCTTTTTTTTGTTTTATTTTTTTAAATCTTCCAGCTGCAGGGATATCCTTAGATTTGGTCAAGTTTTGGTTCACTCCTCTTGTCTTTGCCTCTGTTAGTCACGCCACTGGCCGCCCTTGGTTCACGCTCCTGCAGTCTGTCTCCTGTGACTACCTAGCACGGGAACTGCAGATGTGGAACAGCATCTGCTGAAAACATTAGCCTCTACCAGAAGGTCACTGGGGTTGTGCAGCATCCCGCTACGGCCAGGCAACGGCTAAGAAATGTGACCCGATACGCCTCCTAACTTCCTCCAGTGCTGATCAAGTCCTTTATTACTTAAACTTTGAGGAATTTGAAAGGTTGATGCTAAATGTTTAAATCTCTGTGGTACTGTATCACGTGCTTAATAAAATGTGGCTTGTCTGATTTCTATTGTTTGAAAATTGACGCCCCACATGTGGCTCCAATTTAAGACAAATTCTGTTAAAATTATTTCATTACTCACCCCCTTTAAAAAAAAAAAATAAGGAAAGGGTCACTGAGTTCCAAGCACCAAGCAGGTGCTGCCGGTGCCCAGGGAAACTGCGGGTCTTGCTCTTGACGGCCATTCTTATTGTTTTGGAATCTGAATGATCAGGTCTGGTAAGATGCCACCTCCCATGTCTGGCCATGTAGTGACAGACTGGGTGTGCAGGAAGGGGAGTGGAGACAGACACAAGGACAAAGAATGAACGCCCACTGAAGCAGGGTCAGGGTCCTTGGTCACACTATTTTCTCTACTTTAGAATTGACAAAAGTGGGGGAAAGCATGCTCAGGAGCCTTGAGAAACCTATGTAGTGATCTAGGCTGGCCGTGAAGTGACAGGAGTTCCTTCCCTCAGCTGTGCAGCAACAGAGAAGTTTTGGGGGGCCATCACTATCCCTCCCCGACTTGCTGAAATGAACTACTTGCTTAAGATATTTAATATGGTCAATAAAGTCGGCAAGTTAACCAAGGTGATGAGAACGCAGGTTATTTATTTCCACTTTGTGGAAGTTATAAGTTTCAATAGGTTAAAAACTTTTTTTCTAAAAAAAAATTCTCAATTATTATAATGAGCCGAAGCCTCTTTCCCATCTACCCTGTGGGCCCTCACTACCTCGGGTGTCTTCAGCTTTCTCAGCTCCAAGCCACTCCGCCATCAAAGGCTCCAGCTCCGCAGCCATTTCCCAACGTGGGGGTATCTGCGCATGTGCTCCGGAAGAGAAACAGCAGGGAAAGGCAGCACGAGCCACCGCTGACAATGTAGGAAACCAGGGGGTGGGGCGACACAGGCATCTGCTTGGAGCAAGCGCAGAACATCTGCAAACCGCAACTGCTAGTTTGCATTTGCACGCATGCGCGCAACCAAGGGTCGTGTCTCTTAAAAAAGGCTGGAAGCCAGGTAGTGAACGGTTGAGGGGGCTGTGAGCGCAAGCTCTTTAAGGGCTCTTCTTTAGGTTGTTACTGCAAGTGTCCAGTGTTCAGAACATGTTCATGCTGGGCATCAGCACAGCACATTTCCAACCCCTGTCGGTTTACAGATCTCCACTCAAAGGTGCAGCAGAAAGTAAAAGCTTTAGCGGCTAAGCACATCTTCACGAAGCTGCACTCCGACCCACGGATGAAGTCAGGTGGCATGTTTCACACAGGTGGATGCTGGATGCCACCTTCTTAATCGTGTATGAAACAGCCCAAGGTGGTGGGGCATGGGTCTTTTGGGGGGTTGTTTTAAAGTAGGGAAAGGGAGAAGTGATGGGGGTGGGGAAGGAGCATGAAAGAGAAATGTCTTGAGGGATTCAGCTTTAGGCCCTTTCTGTACAGTGTGTGTGTGTGTGTGTGTGTGTGTGTGTGCGCGCGCACGCGCGCGCACACGCACATTTTAAAACACCCATAGGCTGGTTTCAAGCGCAGGCTAGCCCTGCATTCCAAATTCTAGAGCCCTTATGGGTTACCCACCCCTACCCTGAGGACAGCCTCAGCCCAGTCTCAGGTCTACTTGGAAGATGGCCATGGTAGCAACCTGTGCTGCTTAGAAGAGGCTTGGCAGAGGCTGCTGGTGATGGAGGGCGTGGTGGCACTCAGGCTAGGAAGGCGAGGCAGGGAACAGAGGAAGCTTCCCACTTTCCTAGATGTGGCGGTGCATGAGGGGGCTCAGAGAGCAGCCTGTGCCTCTGGCTGCTGTCACCCTTCTCCCATTTGTGGGCAAACCCTGTCATCTTGCCCACCTGCCCAGGGAGACAGGGACCAGGCTGGCACAGACCTCTACCCACATTTCCAGAGTACACACAAGAATGTAAAAGCCAAATGCGGTCCCTCCAGCGGTCGTTCAGAGTCCTGTGAACAAGCCATTGTTGGGGGCCTGGTCCGCCGAGGTGGATGGGGGTGTGGAGTATTTGGGTGGGTAACGGATAAACAGCCGGTCCTCTTCCTTCCTTACCCAGCGCAAGAGCTTCGTCACTACTAAGATGGCACCAGCCTTGGTTACCAGGGGGCTGAGGCAGGTATAGAGCTCAAACTTGGACGTCACCTGGGGAGAGGGGAGAAGAGAGTCAGGTGGGCTCGAGCTGGCCATGGATGAGTCTGTGTCCCCAAACCCAACCCTAACCCTGTGTGCTCCTGAAGCTCGGCAGCAACCGGATATGGCTTGCGGGGCAATCTGGTACTCATCCTACCGAGGGCAGGCAAGAGGCCAGCTGGATCAGCAGCTGCAACTGGGTGATTGTGACTCTGTGTGTTTCTCCGTTTGCGTATCTGCAGATTAGAGATAATGTAACCGCAGTCCTCGATACTGAGTGAGCGATCGTTCCATCCACGGCTGTCCGTGCTCCTGCCCCGTGGTACCAGCTCAGCCTCGCAGTGTGGAAGGTTCAGGTGATCCTCACACCAACACGAGGCCCGGCCCCGAGGTCTCCAGGATCCTCTCTGTGGCCCCGTGGTCTCTCTGCCCCAGCAATGCTGGCCTTTCTCCTGCTGTTCCTGCAGGCCAGCCAGCCTCAGCCTTGCCTCAGATCTGTCTTTTCCCTAGGCGTTCCTCTAGGGACCGCTAGCTCACCGCATCCTCCCTACGTGGAAGCCATCTTTCCAGCAAGCCTTCTCCTGACCACCTGATCTAAAACCCTGGAGTCCCTTAGAAAAAGATAGTAGTGTTCCCTGGCAAGATAGCTGAGTCCAGGAAGGATGGACCTTGTCAAGGAAGCTGTACTTGTATGTGACAGACATGTGCCAATGAGATACAGGACCCAAGCTACCTACCTAATCAGGGAGTCCACTGGCTAAGTTCAAAATAACTGCAGAAAATGCTAGAAAAATATGTCACACTGCTGAAATCAAGAACAATCTCAAGAGGCCATATTTATATAAAATATGAACTTTTGGGCCAGTGAGAGGGCTCAGGGGAAGAAGGGGCACTTGCCACCCAAGCCTGACAGTCTGGTAGGGGAGCATGGATCCTCACAAGATGTCCATTGACCTCTATATTCAGCACACATGTGCATGCATACACACTAAATAATAAATGTAATTTCTGAATTAAAAAAAATCAAACAAGTCTGATATTATGTAGAGCCCCAACTATAAATGTAAAAAGAGTGGGGTGGTTAGAAAAGCCACCAGCAAGCAAATACCTGGTAATCACTGCAAGTTCAAGTCACAGAGGCATGATAAAAGGAATGAGGAAATAAACTTCTAAAACCCACAACTACACAGGCCACAGGTGCCACGGGTGTGCTAGTTACAAAGGGGAAACACGTGTGGCCACTCCACCGTCCCTGAGAGAGTTGAGCTGGGGTCACAGGCCCTTCACACGGTGCGCTTATGGCCTGGCCTCTTACTGTGACCATGTGGAGCATGAGAGAGCTGAGTCAGGGCACGCTACCAGCAAGTTTATAGACTGATGCCCTTTGAAAGTGCCAGGGCCACAAATCAACAAAGCCCGTGGAACCATTCCAGAACAAATGAGACCAGGGAACATGAGCGCCCGAGTAAAAGGCCTCTTTGTGGTGAGTCTTTATACCAGCTTTGCCACTTCCAACTCCAAGATTACTTGAAAATTAAAACAATCATCCTAGCCTACAACGACGCTGGATCCATATTAGCATACACTATTATTTAATGAACCTATTGGGGGAGAGCTCACTCTAAGGGACTGCCTGCCTGGCCACCAGCCTCCCTCGGTAGCTGATCTTTAATAGGACAGGACTTGCAGAACAGTGCTGATCCTGCAATGGTTAGGGAGAGCTGGGGCCTCTACACTGGTAGCAGGGAAACTAGCAAGCTCAGAAATGGCTGGAGATGGGATCCTTGAAAGTCAGAGACCCTGACCTGGTTGCTAATGGGGGGAAAGCAAGGAAATGGCAGGGCTAAGGGAGAGCCGAAGTCAGTGAGAAATTCTTCTGTAATTAAAGACACATGCTCACAGGGTCCGTGATACAGATAAAGGCAAACCCTGTGCATGTCCCGGTGAGCCCGTGGAGGGTGCTAATGCTAGAAGGGATCAATGCAGGGAAAGCAGGCTTGCAGGAGGGAACTAATTTACTGACAAGCAGGCCAACTCACCCAAGCCAGCAGCGTCTCTCTCTCAGCTACGTGGTAAATGAGGCGCAGGGGCCGGGAGGTGCTGTGGAGGCGAGCATGCAGGCGGTGATACAAGTCTGACAGTCGCTGTCGCTCCTCCTCTCTGCTGTATGGGGCCTCTAGCTCGGGACTGCAACAGAGGGAGGCAGAGGCATGGTGAGTCGGAGCCTGCCTCCCCTCTCGGGCTAGGGGCTATAATTAGGTTATGAGGTTCAGTCTCTCCCATTAGACTGGAGGGTTTCTAGTGGTTGTAAGCCAAGTGCCTCCATTAAACTGGGAAGGAGAGCCTTTCTCCCACTACAACAGGGGGACTCCTTTAGGTTGATGCTCAAGCCTCTGCCATCAGAGAACAGTTTGCTTCCCAGGAGATAGTTAGAACATGCTCGCTATCTCTCCTAACTCATGCAACCATCTCGGTTTGACATGGCTTCAATCAACTTGGGGTCAGGGCCCACCTGGTAAATTGTGGCAGCTGGCGGTGTTGTTCAGGGATATCCAGTGGCTTATAGAGAAAATGCCGGAGGCCAGGGGCTCCCACAGCCTGTACACTGTAGGCGGGGGCATTGGCTGCTGGGCCATTCGAGAAGTTGGCAGCCTCCCCAAGAGTACGCAGGGCACCAAGGCTGTGCATCCCATCTTCAACTAGGCGCCGGCAGGCAGCCATGGCATGGAAGGCTTCACGGTTGGTACCAAGCAGCAGCAGGCAGACTGGCATGGAATCCAGGCGAGCCACATAGGCATAGAAGAAACCATCTGGGTTAAAGCGAGGCAGGCACACAGGTGCCCACGCTTCACCTGCCGCGAAGGCTGGTGCACCCACCCAGTCAAGCAGCAACTGTAGATCAGCTGGGTCCAGTCGGCACTCGGCCAGCACATTCCTCTCCTGGGCCGCTGTGATTAGCCGACCGCCAACAGCCAGCACTGACAAGGCCAGGCCTGGGGCTGTACAGCGCCGCAGTAGTGTGCCCAGGGCATCCCGCAGTGGACGGGCCAGAGGCACACAGCGCACAGCACCCAGGAGCAGGGCACCTGGGTCTTGCTCCACACTGTCCAGGAGTCGGTCCAGTGTGCGCTCTGAGCCAGCCAGCAGGCGACGGAGGTCATAGTTCTGCTTATGTGCGAAGATGCGGGCCACACTTGCACGCGTTAGTGTGCTGACAATTTGTGCATGTACTGCAAGCAGCTCACCTCGTAGCTGTGCTGCGGACTGTGGAGTCCGGGACACAGCCACCAGCAGGAGTGGACCTTGCTGCAGGAACACCAGCTTGTGGTCCTCTGGGGGAAGGAAGAGTGGGTAGGGTGGACACAGACCAGGAATGAGCCAAGGGGTCAGAAAGGACACCTTTCCCAAACACTCTCCAACACCTCAGGACCTGGCCTGACTGAGCCGCCTGCGCTCTTACTCTGCCAGCGCCTAAATCAGGGCGAGGACAAGCTAGGGCTGTGGGGACATTTGTGAGGGTATGTTGGCTGTGGAGGTATCAGGTAATTTAGATACGACATGGAGTCGGGTGGTGGGATGGCATGCTGAACATGGAGCCAGGTCATACAGTCCACCTCCTTACTCCCAGACAACCAGGGCATGTGCTCCAACCATGTGAAGGACTCCAGACACTTACCCTGACCCACTGACTCACTTCAGGGTAGGCAGGTGTACCCATGGCTAGTTACCCAGACCTCTAACACCCCCTTATTCCACCCCTCACCCCTCCACCCACCCACCCCCCTCCACCATATTCCCAGCCACCAGTCCACCACTCTGAGCCCTTTCCTCTTCACTCACCAGCATAGATGGCACGGATGGCATCTCCTGCACTCTGCACAAAGGACACCAGGGCTGTCATCACGCCCATGGTGGCTGACAGTGCCTCCACGCTGCCATACCGTGAGTAGATGGGCTTGCCTGCCTCACTCAGCACGAACACATGCTTCCGTTGGCTGCGCCAGTCCTCGTCACTGGGGTCCTCGTCACTGGGGTCCTCGTCACTGGGGTCCCCGTCACTGGGGTCCCCGTCACTTGGGTCCCCATCACTGGGGTCCTCTCCCTGACCCTCAGAGTTATTCTCAGCTTCTCCAGTGGGAGTGCCGTCTGAAGCTGCGGTGTTCCAGTGCTCACAAATGCTTGACGCAGCCTCAGCCTGAGGCAAAGGTGATAGGAGGCTGGGTGGCTGGTCCTCGGCCTTGGATCCTGAAAGGGAGCCTTGAGTGGCCCATCCCCCACCAACCTTATATTTTCCACAATCTACCAAATCCTTACCAGCCCTCTTACCCCCAGTGACCCCCACACACTGACAAAGATTTCCACATCTTCCTAGCTGTTCAGTGAACATGGTGTTCACTAACACTAATTTGTCAATGCACCCCACCCTAAGACACAGGTAACCAACATGTCCTCACTGTCCTTCATTGGCCCCTCCTTTATTCTCTTTAGACACTGCCATTCCCGGGTCTTCAAAGCACCCGCTCTCTGAATGATTCTTAATCTCCTGATTTACAGTGGCTTGTCCTTAACTCCTCTGATCCCTTTTATTCCCTTGATGTGTACCCCTCAGTGACCACCATTAAAATGCCCCCACTGACTCCCCTAACCCTTTTCTATCCTCATCCACATCCACTGATCCCCACTGATGCCCACTGACCTCCAGGGATGGTCCTTCTTTTTCCCATTACAGTGGCCATTACCAGGCACTGACATCCAGATCAGCAGGACTCCCCTAACTTTCAGCCACTCCCCCTATTTACCTCTGCTGCTATGTTAACACCCAAGCAAATACTTATTAACATCCCTGACACCTTAGCTTTCAATAACCTTTACATGACAGTTCTTATTTTACTACAGTTCCGTGGTCCCAACTCCTCCAATGGCCACCATTAACAATCGCTAACCCACAAGAATTTCACTGTTTCCTCCCCAGAGTTATCATTTTAAATCACATAATGGAGCTACTTGCTTCCTTCCAGAAAAACATCCATTCCCACTGCCTCTGATGTCTACTGACTCACCCAGCAACAAGCATCCATTTGTAACCCCATTTGATTTCCTCAGTGTTTTCATATTTTTTTAATTGTGCACTGATAACCCCATGTCCCCAAACACCCAAGCAACGTGTCTCAATTCCCATCACCCGTCAAGACAACCCTTTTGGGACCCAACCATGCCCTATTTGATTCTTTAAGGATCTACATTCGGGCCAAGTATATTCTAGTTTCCTTGCCACAGAAGGGTGTCCCAGGATGTGAGAACTCCAATCTTAAGATGAGACTGTACCGGGCAAAACAGCACAGTCCATCTTCCTAGCCGTGACCCCTCACCATAGAATACATTTGCAGAGGCACAGCGTTGCCCCTCCCGGACAACAGCTGACACCCACTGGCTTCTATGTCATTTCTCTAGGATTTCAATTAAGTCAGCAAGTCTCTGTCCGACGACTGACGGAGCCATGCCTCAAGCTACTTTTTTGGGTTCCCAAAGACTGCCCACTGATCTGCCATTAATCTCTTCCCCCACTCAGCTAGCAATGACAACTCCCAGGGATTGCTTCCAGGGCTTCATCGCGGGAAGCTATACCTGTGTCCTCCGGGTCCCCATCTCCGGGATCCAGCGTGCTTGAGTGAACCCCCTCGCTGTCTCCTGCCTCCTCTCTGGGGAACTGCGTATCCGGCAAGTCCTCCACGCCCCCGGGGGCTGGGACAGCATTATCTCCTCCGGCCTCCATCTGCACATCCCTGGATAGAAGGGGAATCGAGGGTGATGGGCAGCAATAGAAAACTTCTTAAAAAGCCTTCAGGGAGCCAGACCCCCTGGATACATTCCTAGTGCGGTTTCCCCTAAGGTTTTCGACAGGACGCAGCATTCAAAAACATGATCAAATACTTGCACCCTCCGGCACTTTCGGATGGGTGACGCTCCGCTGGGCTTCCGCAAACACGATACATTAACACCTGTTTCTTATCTCAACTGGGTGGACAGCAACACTTTCAGGAGCCGCCGCGGCACCACACTTCCTGGTGTGGTGGGGATTTGCCACACTTCCGGAAGCGACGCCTCCCGGGACACTTCCGGTTTCACAGCCGTATTTACTCCCTGGAGTGCCAATGACAGCCACACGCTGCGTTCCCCTCACCGTAAAGATAGCGCGGGACTCTCCCGGAACTCTGTGGAATCTGCGCGTCCTTCCACCAGACGCCGCCAGCGTCGACTGTGAAGTGGGGCCAGAGCGGCCCGCTTCGTGTACTAAGAGCTACTGGCTGAAGGGGGCGCGGCCTTGAATCTACGATGTCAGGGGGCGGGGCCTAGTCCCTCTCACCCAATCAAGAGTAGGTTCTCTCTTATATCCTGCCCCATTCTGGTTGAGCCTCTGCAGATAGTGTGCGCTAATTGGTGAAGGCCACTGCTCATCCCTTGACTGACAATCTCCCTTGTTTCTAACCGAAACATCAATCCTGTTCCGGTCTTTGCGGGAGCAAGATAGTGCAGAACCAATGAACTCGCGTCCCAATTACTGGGACAACTTCACGCCCTTTTATTCAATAAGAGAGGCAGGGGCGGAGTGTATGCTTGACGGACAGTCGCTCTTTCCAATCCGAAAGTCGCGCGCAGTCCAGTCAGCCTATGGGACTCGGATGCTGAAGCAAGAGGCGGACTCTGCTTGTGGGACTGACTCGTGGTATTCTGGACTCCGCCAATCTGTGAGGGAAGCCTACTGAAACAAGGGCAGGCTGCTTAGGGCTAGTAAGTGCGGGCAACACGGGCGCACCCCCATCAGCGAGGAGAGGTTCTGTGGACCGCTGCATTCTGGTTGGCTGAGAATTCTGCCGCGCTCCGCCCCTCACCATTGGCCACTATGTATGATGGGCCAGTGGCAGCAACAGCCATAAGGAATCTTGTGCGCCCAAGCACGTAGAAGCGCCAAGCTAAGTTTTGTTCATATTGCCTTTGAGTCAGAGGCTCCTATATAGCCCAGGCTGGCCTTAAACTCGTGATCCTCCTCCCTCAGCCTCTGTCTGCCCCCAAACTCAAGTCAGAGTAGATTACAATTCTGCTCCAGCACCTGGCAATACCTTCAGGTTTAGAATGAGGGTGTGGATGTCCCTGCTCCAGACGTCCAGGTCCGTTTCTCTGGGTCTTTCTGTGCATTGATCTAGACTGCTTGAGCCTCGCTTTTGTGTCTCTGAGTGTTATTATATTACTATCAGAGAAAGTAGAGTTAAAAATAATACCATATGACATAAAGGTCGAAGATTTCTGTTTTGGATACAGGGTTTCAGGTTTCCCGGGCTGGCTTCCAACTCACCAAGTGGCAAGGATTACTCTGCTTCCCGCCTCTGTTTCCCCCTGTACTTGAAATTACTGGTGTGCCCTTAACACCAGGTTTGCGTCATGCTGTAGTGCGAACCCAAGGCGTCATGTATGCTGGACAAACATTCTACTTAGTGAGATACATCCCCAGCTCCAAGATCAAGGAGGTGCCATCAGACAGGAGACATAATATCCCTGAATATTTAGGTATTTAAAGACAAAACTTCAACGTACCTGTCAAATTGACAAAATTCAAAGGAAAAATAGCACATAAGGTTAGGTGATGATTTCAACACTCTTGTGCTCACTAAAAACAGCCAAAACTGTTGGCAAAAATAGATAAATATTTACATCTAAATATCTAATAAATATCTAAGTAAATAAGGGTACAGAAGATGTGAACAGTAGCCAAATTAATTGATATTTATAAAAAAATATTCTGCCCAATTACACCACAGTAGACACTTTTTTGATGCACATGCTGGACTAAAAAAAAATGTTAATACCCCTTTAGAAGCTAAAGTTTTCAGAGAAAATTATTTGGTTGCAACAGAAATTGTGGATATTGTTAACAGAGATTGGAGAATTCTTCCAACAGTAGGAATTAGGTCAATACTCATCATATGAACTCATGTATGATTCATATATTAAATCCATCGGATATTAAGGAGTATCTTCAGCTTCATGAAAACAGAAAAAAAAAAAAAAAAACCCGAGCAAATGTAGAGGCTGTAAATCATGAGTGCTCACAGGGAAGTGTACAACTTTACATGCTCACACAGGTATGAGAAGAGATATCCATAACCAGTGATCTTCATGTGAACCTTAAGATGACAAGAAATGAAGAGGAAGCTAAACCTGCAATAGAAATAAGAAGATAATAAAGATGGAATTCAGCGAGATAGAAAGCACACAGTCAAAGGAGACGATGTAGAAATAGTTCTTTTTTTGAAAAGGTCGGCATAGTTACTGAAATGTGTGCTTAAATGATAAAACCGGTGATCAATAGGATTGAAGGATAACATGATTAGAGGCCTCTAGACATATTATAATATTATAAATTAACTTTGACTTTTTTTTTTGAAAGAGTCAAGTATAGATAGATAGGCTTGCTCACACCTAAGGGATACTAGAGTAACTAGAACTAGTGTGGCTCAGGCTGGGAAGGTCACGTGACTGGGCCTACAGATACTCAGTCTCTCACTCCTTGTCCCAGGCTTGTACCTCACTGGAAACCTTTTGCTCTTGTTCCAGTATTAGAGTTCTTAAAGACATTCCTCAGAATAGTGGTTCTTAACCTGTGGGTCACAGCCCCTTTACAGGGGTCACCTAAGCCCATCCTGCATATCGGATATCTATATTGCGATTCATTACGATAGCAAAATTACAGTTTTGAAGTAGCAATGGGATAAGTTTATGTTTGGGGGTCACCACAAGACGAGGGACTCTATTAAAGGGGCGCAGCATCAGGAAGGTTGAGAGCCACTTCCTTAGAATGTGTAAGTTGGTTGGTAAGATGCCCAGGAGCCAGTGGGGTTGAAGGAGAGGAGTAGTTAGACATCACCTTTGCTTGCATCGACGTAGTTGTGTTTTGCAAGGACGACCAGTAGATGGCAGAAAATCCACATGACAGAGACCTTCCAAACTCAACTCACTGTCCAGCGAATACCAGAAAGACATCAGTGAATTGTCTTCAAGAGCTTAGGTCCTCACCTCCATGACAAGAACCCAAATCTGAGAATGTCTAAGGCTCTTGTTTCCCTCACGATTAAGACTCACTAAGAGGGCGTAGTCTACTCTGAAAGCTCCTTTTCAAAAGGCTTGACTATGCCACTTGTTAGGAGAATGGTCTTCCTTATAGAAAAGATTGACAACCCAAAGTGGTGAGTCTCAAATGGCTAGAGAGAGAGAGAGACACAGGGGATGATTTTGCACAAGGGAACGTTCACCTGTCTGAAATCCACTGAAATAAGACACTATTACGGTTCAGAAGAAATGGGAGGTAGTATTTGTTCAGAACTCTTAGGCAAAGCTGGTAAACATTAAGGAGGAAGATAGGGGGAGTGATGATATAGCTTGGGGGTTAAAAGCACCTGCAGAAGCCGGGTGTGGTGGCGCACACCTGTAATCCCAGCACTTGGGAGGCAGAGGCACGTGGATTTCTCAGTTCGAGGCCAGCCTGGTCTACAGAGTGAATTCCAGGACAGCCAGGACTACACAGAGAAACCCTGTCTCAAAAAACAAACAAACAAACAAACAAACAAAGCACCTGCAGAGTATCCATGTTCAATTGCTAACAGCAAAACGTATTACAAATGTCAGGCAACTCTAGGTCCGGGGTTCCTGACACCTTCTTCTAGCTTCCGTTTCTGCCCTCATATATGTGGGATTACACAGACAGGTAAATAAAAACAATGACAATTTAAAAAAAAAAAAAAAGGAAAGGTAGATTTGTTCATTGTCCTAGTGTGTGTCTCTCTTGCTGTGATAGAACTTTCCGAGCAAAAGCCACATTGGGGAGGAAGGGTTTGTTTGCATCGTTCAGGGAGACCAAGACAGAAGCTTGAAGCCAAAACCGCTGAAGAGCATTGTTCATTAGCTTACTTTCCGTGGCTGGCTCGGCCTGCTTTCTTACAAACCCGAGACTACCTGCCCAAGGGTGGCACCACCCATGGTGTGCTATACCCTCCCACATAAAACTTTAAGAAAATGCCTCACAGACTTGCCCACAGGCCAGTCATCTAATGGAGGCTTTTCCTCAATTGAAGTTCCCTCCTGCTAGGACTCCAATTTGTGTCAAGTAAGCTAACCAGTGTACTTACCCTTATTTGACTGTCACACAATATATTTGTATATCAAAACATCATATGGTTCACCATAAATAAATACAATTTTATATGATTTAAAAATTAAATATATGACTCTGTCCCCCACAATAATGAGTCTACACTGTGTATAATAGCACTAGTCCATTTTAGATGGTGGGTCCTTGGTGGCTACCCTCTAAATACTGTCACAATGACACTTAAAATTCACATAAAATTCAAAAGTCTTAAAAGAGACACATCTTCAGTGTGTTGGGTTTGCAACAGTCCCGTGGCATGGCATTTCATATGGTTTTAACTGGGAGGCAGGCATGCCAAAACTCAGAGATCAAATCCTCGCCCAAGAGATCACATAGAAAACTTACACATTGCTGTTTTCATTTGTTTACAGTATGTGGAATTAGCCTGACGTTAGTAACATCGGAGGTGTTATGAATTCAGATGAATAATAATTGCTCTCTTGACCCCATGAAGCCTGTGCTAAAATCTCGTTAACTATGCTACTTGGAAGAGTGGATTTGGTTGGCCTGCCCTGAGTCAAGGTGACCCTAAGTTAATTTGTTAGGAAATTGTGTGGCAATAGCTATGCTGGTGTGAACAGAATATTTGGGCCCAGGCTCCCCTGCTGGCTCCAGCTTCTACGACCTGCTTTAGTGCAATGGATGCAACAGTTATATCACACAAGCCAGCTGCTGCACAGGACCAAGTCATGGCTGTTCACTGCCCTCTTCCAAAGCAAGGCTCCAGTTCTTCCCAACTGCTGTGTGTCATTGCTGTGTGTCTCTGGTGTCATGGCTCAGTTTTTTATTTTTTTAAGATTTATTTAAGATTTATTTATGTATATGAGTGCCTTGACTTTATGCACATCAGAAGAGGGCATCAGATCCCATTATAGATGGTTATGAGCCACCCTGTAGTTGCTGGGATTTGAACTCAGTACTTCTGGAAGAGCAGCCTGTGCTCTTAACCACTGAGCCATCTCTCCAGCCCTCCACAGTTTGTTTTTTAAGAGCTTCACACTACAGACAAGCATCTTGTTCTCATTAGAGTATGCTAAGACTTTTGGGCCTAGAAAAGAGTGACTCGCTGGTTCCTTTCCTAAAATTGATATGATGGTTCTTGACTGAAAGTAACAGACAGCAGCTCTAGGCAGCTCCCTGAAAGACTCACTGAAGTTCCCTGGCATCTTTCCTAACAATGCAGGTTAAAGAATGGCTGGCTGCCCTGAAAGATAGAACTGGAGATGGGAGAGAGATCCCGAGAACTCTATATTGAGTCTCTGCCCATGGTTTTGTCTGCATATATTTGTTGTACACACAGGTCAGCTGAACTTCTCAAATCCCTGCCCAGTGTTCAGCCACAGATGAAAATTTGATGTGCTGGGTAGATTTCAAGTCCTGTAGAAATGAGGTGAGGTATGTCAGTGGTGGTGGTAGATTTGTTTACATGGTATTGGGGTGTTGAGCCCAGGCCTTTGTCCATGTAGATCAGATACCCTGCCACTGAGCTATACTCTTCAGCCTTTCTCTGGAAAAAAAAAAAGTATGTCAGGAAGCCCTTCTGGGCATCCCCACTAGACTCCTGTGAATGGCTTTCATATCATCCAGCCTCCCCTCAAAAGACAGTACCAGGTTCCTTTCAGCAAGCATTTCTTGGCATCCACAATCGTGCTGGGGTTTGATGATTGAATATGCGATGAATGCCCAAGTGGGGCAGTCTCTGGATGGCCTTGCCTTCAGTCTCTGCTCTGCACTTCATCTCCATATTTGCTCCTGGGAGTATTTTGTTCCCCTTCTCAGAAAGAACCAAAGCACCCACACTTAGGTCTTCCTTCTTCTTGAACTTCATGTGGTCTGTGAATTGTATTCAGAGCTTTTGGGCTAATATCCACTTATCAGTAAGTGAATACTGTGTGTATTCTTTTGTGATTGGGTTACCTCTGAGAGGCCCTGCCAGAGCCTTACAAATACAGAGACAGATGTTTGCAGCCAACTATTGGACTGAGTGCAGGGTTCCCAAAGGAGGAATTAGAGAAAGGACTGATGGAGCTGAAGGGGTTTGCAACCTCATAGGAAGAACAACAATATCAACCAACCAGACCCCCCCAGAGCTCTCAGGGACTAAGCCATCAACCAAGGGGTACATATGGCTCTAGCTGCATATATAGTAGAGGATTGCCTTGTCAAGCATCAATGGGAGGAGATGTCCTTGGTCCTATAAAGGCTTGATAGATGCCCCAGTGTAGGGGAATCGAGGTCAGGGAGGTGGTAGTGGGGTGGGTGGAAGAACACCCTCATAGAAGCAGGGGGAGGGACGATGGGATAGGGGGTTTCCGAGAGGGGGAAAACTGGGAAAGGGGATAACATTTGAAATGTAAATAAAGAAAATATCCAATAATATAATAAACAAACAAACAAACAAACAATACCAAAGCCCCAGAGGACTCTGTGAACAGTAATTTTATTCTGTGTCTCCAGAAAGTACTGCACCTCAAAGGAATGTCTTGTCCATTTCCTACAAGATCCTTTTGGCCCACAAATCATCAGCTCTCAGCCTTCTTTAGATGCAGTTATGGAGGACCTGAAGCATCTCAGTCCAATAAGAGTACCCTAATACAAACCATAATGGTGAGTTTAGGGATAGAGGAGTGACTCTACATGCTCTACACGAAACAGTGAAAAGCTCTTCTTGGAACTTTTAATACCTAAGAAATAACCCTAATTCTTTACTTCAGATCAATTACATCAATAGGTGATGTAGGTATGGTGCTCTAAAAGCCCTCTCACCTCCTGTATTAGTCCCTATTTATATCAAAGTCACAAAACTACCTGCCAGAAATAAGAAAGGTTTATTTTGGCTCATGCTTTCAGGGCAGGAAAGCATAGGGAATAGCTTAGTCGTCTGGGACTCCAATTGATTTGGGCGGTAGACACACCTCTCTCCTAACAATGTACTGAGCTGTCTCAACCACAAGACAAATCAAGCTACACATTCACCCTACTCCAAATATTAAGATAACTTTCTTTCCTCTTGACAGCCATCCAAGAGTGGATAGTTTCTATTCATAAGATCTATTCAGTTTACAGCTGGCTACCAGAGCAAGGGGCGGATCCACCCTGAGCTGTTTTTGGATGCATGCACAATAAGATAAAGCATCGTATGCATATGCATACATAGCTGGGCATGCATAGTAATAAAATTAGATACAGGGTAGGACAGTAAAGGAAAGATTATTGTCTTAGTTAGGGTTTTACTGCTGTGAACAGACACCATGACCAAGCAACCCTGACTAAGACAGTTATAACTCAAATATGTATATGTAATTGAATGTATGGTTATATACTGTGAGTATGTCAATCAAAATAGAAAAGTACCCAAATTAGACTCCTTCGTAAGCAGTTTTTCTTTCCTTTAGGCCCCATAAAAGAAGCCCTAGGCAGTCACTTGGGACTCTTGTATAATGCCTCTCCTGTGGCTCTCTGATACTCTTGATAACCTCTTTTTGATCTGTACTACTAATCACCTTGACTTTGAATAGTTTTCTTGCTACTTTTCAATATATGTATTATTTATCTATTTTAATCATCTGAATAAAGCATCACAAACGTGTGAAAACCTGACCCACATACTGGCCACTGACAACAGCTCTAGGGGGTTACTGTATGTCTTGGAAGGAAAGGCAAGGTGGCTGGGGTGGCTCCTCCCATGGTGGGAGGAGCTTGAGGTGAGGCTTGTTTTCATCCCTGTTTACTGCTCCAAATGATCTACTTCTGATAGCCAGGCCCCACCTCCTTAAAGCACCAAGTCCCCAAGATATTGTCATTTGCTGGGAAACGAGTGTTTGTGAGCCTTCACTGGACACTGCAGATTCACATCCTAATATGCACCATCCAGAGGGACCCTTGTCTGAGGAAAGATGTCAGAGGAGGCAGTGGAGCAGTGAGGTGAGTCAGGCAGCAATAGTCCTAAAGTTATGCTGAATCTGGGCTGGAGAGACAGACGGCTCAGCAGCTAAGACCGATGAAGCTTCCTGCAGAGGACCAGAGTTCGGTTCCCAGCACACACAAGGCAGCTTCCAACTGCCTGTATCTCCAGCTCCAGAAGATTCTGTCACTCTGGCCTCTATGAGCACCTGTGGTTCAAACCAGCACTGATGGGAGGGGCAGTTCTGAATTCTCCCATCAAGAGCTTCCTTAAGTCTCTTTTGCTTAAGATTCTTTAGTCTGGTTTTCTGGCCTTGCCATCTAATGCCTTAGCTTCTGCGCCTCAACCCATAATGGGCTCTGAGCGTATCCATCGGCCCTGTCTAATCCTTTCGCTGACAGTAGATTATTTTCCTTGCAAAGATCTTCAAAGGACGTCATCTGCTCAGCAACAGATCCACAGAACTCACCCCATTGCTCTTCAAAGTAGTTTTCATATCTGGTATTGCAATTAGCAACATTTGTTGTGCATCAGGCAGTAATCTGTAGGTTTAGAAATATGATCTCATTTTTATCTGTTCTCTCTTAGTTGAAACATTTAGGGAAACGACCGCGAAATAATTTCACAAAGATAATCACCTAACTTGTGGGGGTGGGGGCAATTTTTCAATCCTAATATATTAAGGATGTCTGCAAAGCGAGATAAGATATATTTAGCTTTAATGACCCCCATCATACAGTATATCATATTGGCTTACAGTCAATAGTTTGCTCTTTTCTGATTGTTCTTTCTAAATTTAAATTCTATATTAAATTTTTCACCATGGGCTTCTGGAAATGAACTTAACTATTCACCCAGAATCAAAGTAGCTAGTGACTTGCAATTTTATGCAGGGAAGTCTTTTTCATTGTCCCAGGCTTCAGAAGTTGTTGTTTTTGCTTTTCTGATTGTAATGGGGGCTGTTCTTGCTTTCCTAGATAAGGCCCTATTCACACCTGTGATATAGCCTGTTAATTTCAAGGGACTTTGTAAGCTGGCTGCAGCCCACATCTCCAGAATTGGGAAACATCTGTGCCTTTTGAGATAGAAATGTTCTCATTGCCCCCCCCCACCCCTCTTTTTTGTGTTCCCTTTCTTTAATCTCCTGAAAACACGGAATGTATTATTTCTGGTACCACAAGCCTTTGACAATAGGCTGGGTGCTTTTAACGAACAGCAGCTCTGACTGCTCAGCTCTGACAGTGTGTTTTTATTTTTAGGGTGGCTGGGAACCCCTCATGAGATATGCACTCAGTCTGAATCTTCCATGGCCTCTGGCTTGGGCAAGGGGGATACTGAACCGTAGTGGGGAATTTACACTTCTTATTTACTCAATAAGTGGGCAGACTGAGTCTCAATTAAAACCGACAAGTGGATACCATGGGGTTGGAAACATGCTTCTTATATGTACCACCACATCTCTGCATGTCTACAGAAATTTAAATGGTGGTTAACCTCTGGTGAGTGCACAGAAATTGCTAAGTAGAACCCATGGCTGAGGGTAGAAAGTTACAGGCCAAACCATTAAGCCTGAACCCAGGCTTTTAGGGATACATCCGAGGTGTTTCCAGCGCCTCTTTCATTTTCATCCCTGTGCAGACTAGAGGAAAGGCTGCAGGAGTGGTGAGGGCACGCTCTGGCTCCTCCTACAGTGATTTCCATCTGATTTCCCAACATTCAAGAGATTCCCTAAAAGCCCAATCAAGAGTGGGGGAGTTGAAGGTGCCTTATAGAGACTGCTACCTTAGGAGACTTCAGAAAGACAGAAAGGCAATTTCATGCCCTAAGGTGATGCCTGCTTAGCCCGGGGACTGAAGAAGGGGAAAGGGAACAAGAGGCAGGTAGCAAGAGGAAGGAGGGTGGGATATGGTGGCAGCCCATCATTTTGAAATAGTGAGCATGAGCCACAGGGGTCAGGACGTGCTTCCAAAGGGAGAACTGGTCTGAGTCTTCTGTAGGCTTCACATCAAAAAAAGTGACCCCCTCTATTGCTATAACATTCTACATACAAATATGAATATAAACGCTACCGTGACCTAGAAATAACTGAAGGACTGCAGAGATGGCTCAGTGGTTGAGAACACTCGCTGCTCAGTCTTGAAGAGGAGGAGAGTTCACACCCCAGAACCCATACTGTGCAGCACAAAAATCTCTTGTAACTCTGCCCCAAGGGACCACTGCCCTCTTCTGGCCACTGTGAGCACCCATGCACAAATATGCACATACATTTGCACAGACTCCCAGTCACACATAACTATAATTAAGTAAATTTTTTAAAATAAACTCAACTTAAGAAAATATCTTCCAAGATTGATGATTTCATTTTCTTTTTCTTTTTTTCCTTTGTGGTACTGAAGATTGAAACTGGAGCCTTGCCTGTGCCAGGTAAATACTCTATCGCTGAGCATATCCCCAGTCTTTATTCAGTTTAGAAATTCTCACTACCTTGCTGAGGTTGTGTTTGAACTTGCTGCAGTGGCAGGCAGTGAACTTGCAATCCTCATATGCCAGCACTCTGTCTAGCTGGGATCACAAACCTGTGAACCACCAGGCTACCTGCCTGGCTGACAACTTTTCAACAGGTCTAACATACTTCATAGGGTGGCATATATAGTTCCAGGGGATTTACACAATTTAACTTTCTACTCAGACAATCATGTATATCAGAATACACTTGCCTTAGTTCAGGTTTTACTGCTATGAACAGGCACCATGACCAAGGCAACTCTTATAATGACACCATTTAATAGGGTCTGGCTTACAGGTTTGGAGGTTCAGTCCATTATCATCAAGGCAGGAGCATGGCAGCATCCAGGCAGGCATGGTGCTGGAGGAGCTGAGAGTTCTACTTCTTTATCTGAAGGCTGCTAGGAAAAGACTGGCTTCCAGGCAGCTAGGACAAGGATAATAAAGCCCATGCTCACAATGACACACCCACTCCAACAAGACCACACCTACTACAACAAAGCCACACCCACCCAGCAAGGCCACACCTACTCTAACAAAGCCACACCTCTTTATAGTGTCATTGCCTGGGCCAAGCATATTCAAACCACCACAATACTATATCTTTGGATCCCTGAGGGTTAGAATCCAACCTATGATTGGCCATTGACATGAAAATGGAAGGGTAGACAAGGGGGAACTTTTGTAAAGAAAAATAAGAAGCTGAATGGAATTCTCATCTGAATCAAAGATAGAATGAAGAGTACCAGCACGCACGCCACAAAGATATTTGCATTTGAAATCTAGGTTATTTTCTAACAAAAATCTTTAAAAAAAATTGAAATGAAGAGAACTCTCAGGTATGGTGACATAGTTTGAATTCTTCCCAAACTATATAAGACCCCATCTCAAAAAACTAAAGGTAAACCATCAACAAAACAAACAGAAATACAAGACAAAATAAGAATAATATTTACTAAGTATATATAGTAACTGGAGCAGAGTTAGCTGGTTTGCATACTGCCTTTCCCAACCTTAGTAACAGTCCCATGGGTAAAGATTACTGCAACCATTTTTGTGAGTGATAAAGCTGATTGGGAAGGTGGTACTTGCCCATAAGCCCAGATAAGAAACTTACAAAGACCTCACGGCAAAGGTCATGGTGGACACAGTACAGGGTGCAGTCCCCACTGTTCTCATTGAAGAAGCTACAAAGGCAGAAACCGTTCAGTTAGAAAATATAAGAGCACATATTGTCTTCTGCTGGTTACCACCATATGATAATGTCTTTCATGGAACTGTAGAACTTCCATAGTCCAGTATTTCATTTTCTGTGATAAATTGTTCCATTGCAGTGCTTCGGAGGAGACTCGTTTACCTTTGAAATTTGCGTGTGTGTACATGTGTTCGTGCATGCAATCACATATACCACAGCAAACATGTGTAGGTCAGAGAACAACTCTCCAGAGTCCGATCTCTTCAGCCACCTTGTAGGACTTGGGGATAAAACTCAAGTCTTCAGACTTAAACAGAAATGCTTCCACCCTCTGAGCCATCTCACTCAATCAGGTTTTGGAAACTTTTTCTTTAATGATTCCAAATATGGCTGGAGAGATGGGTCAGCAGTTAAGAGCCCTGGATGTTCTTCCAGAGGAAGATTTCAGTTCCCTGCACCCACATGGTATAACATACAACCCTTTGTTCCAGAGGATCTGATGCCCTCTTCTGGCCTCTCCAGTACTAGGTATACATATGGTGTATATGCATGCATTCAGAGGAACACTCATATATACAAGACAATGATAAATAAATCTTAAAGATAAATAAAACCTTAACAATAAAGCATTTTTAAAAATCTGTGGGAATTGACTCTGCACACTCATCTGAGAAACACTGACCAAGCTAATGGATCTTAGCATAACTGAATTCTGAAGCTTTGGGGGTCTTCTCCTATTCTGTTACATGTCCCTGGCACAAACATCTGCCTGCCTCCTCTGAATCTGCTGTTGGGCACCGGATTGTGTTCTGCTTTGTCGGGCAGGCTGACTTCCCACAGAGCAGAGAGAAATCTGTGCCCAGGAGCAATTTTGGAGACAATAGGAAAACCCTATCTCACCTAAGCCTGCAAGGCTCGCTCCATCAATCATCCAGAGAACAGAACAAGAGCCTGCTGGGGATGCGGTCGGTCCCAGGAAAACCAGTGAACACACAAAGAGAGAAATCAGCTAACTGAAGCCACGGGTGGAGGAGGAGAAAGCAGAAGGCACAGTTACCATCACAACGTGTTAACACTGGAAAACTCATAAGAAATAACTGATAAAAATAAAAGTATAATTGATAGAGGAGAAAAAATCCACAAGGAATTCTTTGGGGGTATGTGTATGTATGAGGCTGAGACATAGATTTAATAAGAGTGAACTTCCTGCCATTTGTTATAAATGCATTCAAAGAAGTAATACACCATGCCGGTGAATCAAAAAGTAAGTGTGATTATGGTGATGACTCATAAAATAGATGCGATTGGGGCTGGAGACAGAGAGAGAGAGAGACAAAGACAGACAGACAGACAGGCACACACACACACACACACACACACACACAGAGAGAGAGAGAGAGAGAGAGAGAGAGAGAGAGAGAAAGCTTAGCTCTCAAGACCACATACTTCCAGAGGATCTGAGTTCAGTTTCCAGCAACCCCACGGGGCAACACACAACCACCTGTGTAACTCCCCTTTAGGGCCTCCACAGATACTTCTTCATCAGTTCAGGGAAGTAGCCCCAAATATTTGGTTACATGGTGAAGGGTGGGTGGGTGGGACAATGATAATTATATGGGACATGGGATGGTGATTGTGAGTTCTTTGTCACATCCCATAGACTTCATTTATTTGTATCAGAAGACCCTTCAGGGCCAATGAAGCAACCCTCATAATACCTTTGGTAAATTCTGTCAGGAAATATGAGCTTCTCCTTGGGGACATGGGCGGTGCCTTCTGTATCCTGTTCATTTGCATGGAGACAATATAACCATGATTGATACCCCTTGTGGTGTTAATTCCACTCTGGCTCTTGTTGCTGTATCTTAATCTATATGCAATTGAGACCTTGTTTATGCGTCACTGGTATGACTTCATTAATAGAATAATTGAAATGAATACTGTAATTAGGAATGAAGATAGACTTGTAAACAGGATGATAGATTCATATTTTAATGGATTTTGCGCACTTCAACAGAGTCGGGTCCTCATTTACTAAAACAATGTTAATTATTTTTAGTCATAAGAAAAAAAAAAGCACTGAGTAACGACACTAAATACAGAAGAAAACCCACTGACCAAGTCCCCTGTCTCAAGGACACAGGTTTTATTCATGTGTGAAATACTTAATCTTGGTTGTAGCCCTGTGGTGAAGCTATGAGCCATCCTGTCATCTCTATGACACAGTTGAGGACTTGGGGCAAAGATACAATGGATGACCTGCCTTGAGGCATACCAGCTGTGAGCTCAAGGGGACCTTGAGCCTAGGCTTCTGTTTAGTCAACCCATATGTGTCTCTCATGACAAATAAGGGGCCAATATGAGTATTCACATTTAGTCAGAAATTTTAGTGCTTTATAGGTGAAGACAAAGTCTCAGAAAGGTCTTTTCCTGTCTACTAGGCTCCCGAATGGTTTCCCATTACTCTTTTCTTCACTCCCCTCTCTCACTCTTGGCTTTGTACCCAGATTGGCCTAGAATTTAGTTATTATCTGCACTACTGTGAACTCACTATTACACCTCCAAATAGGTTGTGTGGAAGGTGGTAGTTCCAAAAGGAAGGAGAACCCTTTACTGAGTGTCTTAGGGTTTTACTGTGAACAGACACCATGACCAATGTAAGTCTTATAAGGACAACATTTAATCAGGGCTGGTTTTACAGGTTCAGAGGTTCAGTCCATTATCATCAAAGCAGGAACATGGTAGAATCCAGGCAGGCCTGGTGCAGAAGGAGCTGAGAGTTCTACATCTTCATCTGAAGGATGCTAGCAGAATACTGGCTCCCAGGCAGCTAGGACAAAAAGCCCACACCCACAAGGCCACACCTACTCCCACAAGGCCACACCTCCCAATAGTGCCACTCCCTGAGCCAAGCATATACAAACCATCACACTGTGGCATCAAGCTTCCCATTGGTTTCATTTTGTATTGTTTCTTCTTTAAGGAAAAGTGAGTTTCGATTCCCATAATAATGGTTTTCAAGATACAAACGTGGTTGACAGTTCCCATAGACGGTTGGCCCAACTGTTCCTAATGGTAAATTCTAACAGTGTGGAAACAGGATTAATGCTGGTGTAATACTGTCAACAGAACCTCAGCGCTGACACAGGTCCCTCCGTGTTTCCACCACACTCACTGCACTGCTGTTCTGGGCCAGCGCCTCCTCCAGGAGCCACGCTGGGTTTGGTTTCAGAAGTAAGGGCAGCTCAGTGTTTCTTTCCTTCCAGATCTAAGTCAGCTTTGGGAAGCACTGCTTAGGTGTGTTGTAGATGTCAGCACTTAGTTTTACTTAACAAATAGACTGAAGTTATGGGGGTGAAGGGTTCTCTAGCAGGCTCAAGCACAGCAAACATCTTGTCACCCGGTTTTGCCCTTCACCCTTCTCCCCCTTGCTAAGAACCATTAGATTATACTCCTAAAGCTAGCCCCCAAGGTCCAGTCCATTATTTGGCCACTGACTCATTCCTGAGACAAAACACCAAGGTCCAATTACCAAAATCGTTATCTGGCTAACGTGTCCAATCAGGATTTCGCACAGACTTACATGGCGACTTTCTTGGTCTGCCAGCTTTCCAATAATGCCGCAGAGACTTTTTATTACTTATGAATGCTTAAGGCCTTTGCTTACTCTTGTTCCCAACTAGCTCTTATAGCTTAATTAACCCATTTATATTCATCTGTGTTCTGTCACGTGGCTTGTTACCTCTCCTCAGTTTCATAAATCCATTCCGACTTCCTCCAGGTTTGGCTGGCTAATCTCTCTCTTCTGACTGCCCCTCAGACTTTTCCCCAGAGTTTCTAACTTTGCCTGAAAGTCCCGCCTATCCTTTCCTGCTTTGCTATAAGTTGTTCAGCTATACAAGCAGAAGGAGATGGAGAAGATATTTACAAAACACCGAGACAGCTAATGCTTCACACTGACAACCTTTGCACAGTGTACAAGAGATTATCCCAGCATAGACTCCCCCTCTTTCCTCTTTAAAAACCCACCCCTGCCAAACAAACAACAACAAAAAAGTTTGCTGCTTGTTGCCTGTTTGAGAATTTGGTGTCTTGGTGCATCCTGCACTCATTCTGGGACCATTCCTTCCTTTACATGGAGTGATTAACATCTTCTTATCGACCTTCATGTACTCTAGGCAAGCACTCTATTGAGTTATGCCCTTAGCCCTTCAAAAAGACTTTAATTTGGAATCTGGCTTGGCTCTTCTGAAAACAAAAGGACTCTAAGTTTCTTGCCTTCCTTTAAAACTAAAATGGAAGAGAAATTTAGTGGGATTCAAACTGTCTTTAATATCACTGTATTATTACTATCAAAAGCATTATTAATGTTGAAAATAGTGTCAGTAGACAGAGGTCCAGTGTTTACTTGCTGTCCTTTGCAGAGATAATTTTTTGTGGTTCTGCCTAGTTTTTATTGCACTGAACAGCCACTCAGGAATTTGTCCATGAGCAGTTAAAGCAACTTCTATCACAACATCCACATTCTTCACATTTTCAGATGAGAGCATTGTAAGAGCCAGACTGAAGTCACAGGATCCTCCTCTGTGCCAAACTGGCCACCTCCCCACAGGATTCTCTCCCCACAGTTGTCCCCTGCCTCTAAGGTTTCAGACTGAAAGAGAGAGGTGAGGTCATAGACAATTGGTACAGGGATCATACAGCCTCTTTGCTGGCTAGGAAGCACAGTTCGCCCTCACAGAATCTCTATTCTTTGAAGCAGCCCCATCTTGTTCTAGATTTACATGGGTGGACTTACTCAATGAAAGGCTGAAATTGGGACTGTGAATACATTGTACCAGGTTGAGAGTACAAATGTCCTGCATAGCTGTTATATCTGACACCTTAGCTACTATAGTCCTTATCCCCAAAACAAAACAGAAAGGATGGAAGAAGGCAAGAAAAGAGAAAAAGAAAAACACTTAGTATACTCCTCAACATTCTATCTATTTCTATACATAAACTGTGATGGGAATATGGCTCACTCTGGGAAGGAACTGGGTGGAATCTGGAATACCTATATGTCTCCCACAGAGACCTGGGAAGGATGGGATGGTCCAGTTCCTGTACCTCTATAACCACATACCTCTATACCTCTATAACTGTAACAAGTTGGAACATCCATTGAAAAGGTCTTACCTCTGTTCTTCTGAGCCCAGTCCTGCACGGTGGAGTGCAGAATTCACCCAGCACTCCTTTCTTTCCCTATGGCATACCCATCAGCAAGGAATGGCTTGGAACCCTTCCATTATTCCAGTTCCTTTTGAATCTTCAGGGCCCATCAGCAGGCAGCCATCGGGATTGTTGCACGCAGTTGCTTCTTACCACCCTCCTTCTCTCTTTGGTTATTCAAGGACATCTTAACTCTATCCATTAAGAACCATCTCTGCCTTCACAGCTACCAATGGCTAGGCAAGTCTTTGTCTCATTGTACTGTGTACCACCAACCCTACTGGCTTCCTCTGTGTTTAAAAGGTCATTGCAATTTAACTAGCGCAGTCCACACATCTAGGATGAAATAATTCTCAGCTAGCTGATTTACAGATTTAATTCCATCTTCAGCAATTGACAGTAATATTCTCAGGCTTTTGAGCTATAATGTAGTCATCTCTGGAGGCTTCATTCTGACCTAGACAGTATAGAAAACCATTGAATATCAACTTTAGAGAGGAAGCAGGAGCTACACAGTTTTCCTTCCCAAGGACACCAAGAAATCAGGTCCTCCAGACCCTTGACCCATTTTATCTTTGTGGCCGTATTATGGGATCTCAAGCTCTGTGTAAATGGAATCCCTCTGTGAAAGACCTGGTCAGCTTGAAGGTTAGAGCAGCCTGCTTACTTCTACCTCTGGAGAGGTTAATCACAGCCAAAGGAAGATGAAGACACTGCTTTTCCCAAGAGCTGAGGGGTGAAATAAAAGCTTACCCACCACTGCCTCCTTGAGGAGAAAGCTACTGATGGTTTGGGGCCTGATTCCTTCTTCTGAAGTGTGTTCTTCATAAGCAACATGAACCTGACCCTGAGAGATATCATCTGAAGAACCTCAGATATACCATGAGTTTCTATTCACTTAGCAACCTGGGAGAGACAGACAGACAGACAGACAGACAGGCAGACAGGTTTTGTGTCTTTCGGGGCTCATGATTGTTAATGTGCTCTGAAACTTTTAACTTGAATGATACAATGTTTTTAGCTTTTGAATGTTGTATGCAAACATGGAGGTAAGCTATTTTAATTCTGAATACCTTGAAAATTAAAATGGTTTCTTTTCGGACAAAGACATTTTTCATAATTTACAAGTTTATTTATTTTCAGCCTCTTTTTAAAAAATCTCAACAGTGTCTCCTATTCATCTTTATCTAATTGTCTCAGGATACAACCAGGAATTGAGCATAACATTTATTTAGTTATCATGACTTACTGGACTTCCTGACAAAGAAGTGTTTCCTAAATTAGTCTTTTTATTCTACAGCCTTCATATTTCCAGAAAGTTCCATAATCATCTTATACAAAATTTCTTCAATTTCAATTTGTCTGCTATTTCCCATGATTGAATTTGGAGTGTACAGTCTTGCCAAGTAAAATATAAATAAAATTATATTCTGCTGTTGATCCATTCCCAGTACAGACATCCCTCCCAATTTTTATCTGTTCACCCATTTACTTAGTGATTTTATGTGGGAATTCTCATTCACTACCTCCATCCTTTATGTATACTCCCAAAGCAAACACAAGGACCAGCTTAGTAACTGGGGAAACACACACACACACACACACCCTTAAAATGAACTTTGTGGCTCCTTTACCTGCACCTGCTACACAAACATGCACCCCTTTCTGAACAATAAACCTAACACTCTTGGATCCCCACCTGCATTTGTAGAGCCCTCATTGATTGATTGTATACATGCTCATTCCCTAACGAAGATTTAACTTGGACTGTTTCTATTCAAACAGTACAGTGTGGGTGGAATGGCAGTCCAGCCTGAACTTGTTTGGGGGGTCTATGCACAATAAAGCAACATTGTGCCCACCAGGCAAACTTTTAGAGAGATTTTCCTATTTACCATCTAACATCTTTTGTACAACTGGGCATGCAGGTGATTAAAACCAAATGCATGATGGGAAGGAACATTCACAGCAGAAAATGATCAGATAGCATAGATTACCAATTAAAACAGAGGGCCACTTACACTGTGTCCTTTAGTATCCAAACTCCTCCTTCTTTAGAATTCTATCACAGCCCACATAGTAACTGGGTACCTTAAGTAGTCACTCGTGCGGACCACTGTCAATCTTGATACTGCATCAGTCTCTGATCTCTATTGCTGTGTGTCTTAAATAAAACCATCTTTCTGGCCTTTCTTTCTTTTTTAGATTTATTTATTATTATAACTTTTCAAAAAATTATTTTTATTTATTATTATATTCAACACAATATATATTTTATACCAATAATGGACATGTTATTAAATGCACATAAAAAGATAAAGTTTTTTGTTTGTTTGTTTGTTTTCTTCTTAGTAGAACTTAAAATCTTGGCTCTTACTGTGGTAGAAACCCAAAATAAGAACAGGTTTTAGACATTGGAGTTCATTGTAATAAGGCTGTACTTCAATGTCCCTCATACCATCAAAGGATTTTACCTCCATAGTAGTTAAGCTAAGAGTTGACAGTTCTGTTGCACCAAGGAATGAATTGTAGGCACAATTATTTGGATACAGATTTCCTGCTATGGTCAAAGCTATTTGACTTGAGTGATCGTCATCATTCTCAGTCCACAGGAAAGAGGTTACATTAATTTAAGAAAGGGTGTGTATAAAGATGGTCTATCCACGAAGTCATTCATTGTTTCAATGAACAATGAGTCTACTTGGAGGGTGGCACAGACATTAGGTGAGGGTAAGATGGTTGGTTCATTGGTTGTGATGATTTTGAAAAACATTCATCTCAGAAAAAGAGTAACTTACGGAGGTCATTTTCAAAATTGATACAATAATTATAAATATCAAGCAAAAACATTCAGTCTCACTCTTTGTTGATCTCTTACAAGCCACCTCCCAAATTAACTGTCTATGTTTCTTTTGGCTGTATAAATAATTTTGAAATATGTAAGCTGTTCTGAAAACTACAATATAGAGTAAAAACATCAAATAAGCAATCCTACTAATAGAGAGGCTGAGATAGAAGAAGCATGGTTTCAAGACCATTAAGTGGTCACAACAAGATATTGCCATGTACAAACAAGCAGAAAATGTATATGGATTGTAAAATATTGGACATATTTCTCTAATTACCAAATTAGAGACACCATTGGATGACAGCCAACAAATTTCTAATTCCTCATATTTTGAATTTCAATTGATTAGGATATGTTGGTAATATTAATTTTCATATTAAGTGATATTAAGGAAAAGTGATTGTTACTTCCTGTTATTTTTGTTCAATATATCTGACTGGAGCCTGCACGTCCTGTTACCCTGGTTGTGTCTGTGACCCCGTGACTCTGGGATCCTGGGATCCTGAGATCCTGGGTGTGTTCAAGCTCCTGGAAGTCAAGCTGCCTCTGGGACTCTGAGATCCTGGTGTGACCAAGCTCCTGGTATCCTGGGATCCCAGGATCCTGGATCCTGGTCATATAAAAGCGCCAGGGAGTGGAGGGACTGAGTTTTGAGAGACTGGCTGTGGAGTCCCTCAGGTCTGCTCGGGGCACTGGCTCAGACCTTATTATTATATCTAGGTACACTAAGTACACTGTGGCTGTCTTCAGACGCACCAGAAGAGGGCATCAGATCTCATTACATATGGTTGTGAGCCACCATGTGGTTACTGGGATTTGAACTCAGGACCTTCAGAAGAGAAGTCTGTGCTCTTAACTGCTGAGCCATCTCTCTAGTACCCTTTCTGGATTTTCAAATTTGTGTGATTTCTTCTTTTCAATTCTTTTTTTAATTTTTTTTTTTCGAGACAGGGTTCCTCTGTGTAGCCCTGGCTGTCCTGGAACTCACTTGTAGACCAGGCTGGCCTCGAACTCAGAAATCCGCCTGCCTCTGCCTCCTAGAGTGCTGGGATTACAGGCGTGTGCCACCACCGCCCGGCTTCTTCTTTTCAATTCTTTGGATAAGAAGCCAAGAACCTGGAAACTCCTGACTTAGATTCCCCAACCACTTGTAACATTTCTATGTACCTAATATGCTACACTTTATAGATAGTTAAATAAATAACTATATCCCTGTCTTAGTGTTTGTCTTAGTCAGGGTTTCTATTCCTGCACAAACATCACGACCAAGAAGCAAGTTGGGGAGGAAAGGGTTTATTGAGCTTACACTTCCATGTTGCAGTTCATCACTAAAGGAAGTCAGGACTAGAACTCAAGCAGGTCAGGAAGCAGGAGCTGATGCAGAGGCCATGGAGGGATGTTTCTTACTGGCTTGCTTTCCCTGGCTTGCTCAGCCTGCTCTCTTATAGAAGCCAAGAGCACCAGCCCAAAGGTAGTACCACCCACAAGGGGCCCTCACCACTTGATCACTAGTTGAGAAAATGCCCCACAGCTGGATCTCATGGAGGCACTTCCCCAACTGAAGCTCCTTTCTCTGTGATAACTCCAGCCTGTGTCAGGTTGACACACAAAACTAGCTAGTACAGTGTTCTATTGCTAAGAAGAGATACCATGACCCTGTCATCTCTTATGAAAGAAAACATTTGACTGGGTCTTGTTGGCAGTTTCAGAGGTTTTGTCCATCATCACCACCACCACCACCACCACCACCATCATCATCACCATCATCATCATCATCACCATCATCATCATCATCATCATCATCATCGCGGGGAGTATGGTAGCATGCAGGCAGACATGATGCTGGAGAAGTAGCTGTCCTTGAGAAACAAAGCTTTAATCATAAACAGGGATGAATCTAGTCAGTCTTTACTATAAGATGGCTTGTAAGCCTAAGAAGGAGGGAGGATGGCTCTTCAGGTCCTCTAGTTACTTAGCAGGGATTTTAACTCGATCTGCTGAAATGGGTCCTGTGCTTCCCGCCCTGCATTCCTAAAGAGACTTTTGAAAAATAATTGAGAGACTTCCCAGGTAGGTAGAGAGAGAGAAAGGAGCGAAGGCAGGAGAGACAGAGTGGGCTTGTGAGAGGCAGTGGGCATAGAGTGGTAGAGGCTAGTCCCATTGTCAGGGATGTTGCACCAAAAAAAGGAGCTAGCAGGAGCAGCAGGGGGCTTCAGAGCAACAAAGGAAGGGAACAGGAGAGAATCGAGGACTAATGAAGAAAAGAAATATATCTATTTGGCTTTGGGGTCACATCTGGATGGATTCGCTGAAGAGCCCTTTTAGCCAGTTTCTCCACAGCAACTAAAATATCTTTTTGCAGATGAATCAGAAGCAAATGTAACAGAGGGAGCAGCTGCAGGGTGAGAGACTTTGGGAGATGCTGGAGGAGGGTCTTGTGCACTGTGTATTCAGAGGCTGAGTTCTCCACCCGAGATCTAGTTATAGCCTGGTCACAGACATTGTCATGAACATTGAAGACTCTCCTATATCAATGTGATATAAAGTATGTGCCACAGTTATCTCTAATTGGTTAATAAAAGGCTGAACAGCCAATAACTGGGCAGAAGAGATAGAAAGACTGGACTTCTGATCTCAGTGATGGGTCTGAGGTAGAAGAGTGTGAAGGAGACACTGGCAACTGGGCAAGTAAGAGTCACTAGGCAGGGAAGAAGAAGAAAGAGAAGAAAAAGAGGAGGAGGAGGGGGGAGGAGGGGGAGGAGAAAGAGGAGGAGGGAAGGAGGGGGAGGAGGAGACGGAGACAAGGAAGAGGAAGAGGAAGAGGAGGAGGAGGGGGGAGGAGGAGACGGAGACAAGGAAGAGGAAGAGGAAGAGGAGGAGGAGGAGGAGGAGGAGGAGGAGAAGAAGAAGAAGAAGAAGAAGAAGAAGAAGAAGAAGAAGAAGAAGAAGAAGAAGAAGAAGAAGAAGAAGAAGAAGAAGAAATAATGAAGTCAAGCATGAGGAAGAATTGACAAGAGAGTTCTGCACAAAGACGCACACAGCAAGCCAGGGTGAGACACAGACAGGTAGTACCTTCAGTAACTTGGGGCATATGGATGGGATGTAGCTAGCTTAGAGGGATAGCAATATCTTCTCAGTCATTGTGCCTAAAGCCTGTTGAATAAATCAATAGGTCTCTATTCTTAATTATTTGGGAGTTAGCCAGGTTAGAAAAAACCTGCCATTTAAATTTCCCCTATGGGGAGAGCTTATGTGAAACATTTTGTTTGGGGATAGGGTGAACTTCAGTGAGTAAAACATTTAAAACAATTGAAACATTACAAGCAAACAGATGGGGGAGGAGAACCAGCAGGAATGGAGGGATGGAAGGGAGGGGCTAGAGTGCAAGGGAACTAGATGCTCATACTCAGGAGGAGGCTCCTGGTTGGATTTTTTCTGGTCCTGAAGGGAGTTGGGACTTTTCAGAATCCATAGTTGAGGCAGCAAGCAGACTAGAGCCGGGGCATGCCGGACAAGCTTGAAGCAAGGTCGTGGTTGAGCCATTCCACACACAGACTGGCCATAAAAGATAAGGGGCATGCGGGGGGGGGGGGGGGGGAAACTCCTATGGGTTAGACACTATCTGGACTGGAGTCTCCTGTCTCCTGTCCTTGGATGCAGTTTAAAATGACCTTCCTGCTAACAAAAATAAACCGCCCTCCTACATTGCTGACGGCCCGATCTGCACGTATGCCCAAAAAAACCCACCCTGCGTGCCAGAATCCCCCGCCAATGTTTGAATCAGCAAATCATGTGTAACCACGCCAACCCCCCCTGACAGCCCCCCTGACTTTTCCTATATAAACCCCTAACTTTTGAGCCTCAGGGTCGACTCCTCTGTCTCCTGTGCGAGATACGTGTCGATCCAGAGCTCTGATAATAAACTACCTCATGAGTTTGCATCAAGTCGGTCTCTCGTGTTTCCTTGGGTGTACGCTATCCCGAGAATGGAGTGGGGGTCTCCCCAAAAGGAGGTCCTACAGTCCCTGTCTCTAGGCTCCATCTTAAACCAGTCAGAGTTTGTTGGCCTTGAAGCAGCATGTTTATGGAGGAGGGCACAGATGTCATACTTGGCAGTAGGCAGGTTTTGTCCTTTTTGATTTCGGAGTACTGTAGCAGTCAAGGAGTTTGAGCTGGTCTTGGAGGATGCTGAGCCTATCCAGGCTGGTGAGGCTAAGAGGTTAATTGATGCAAGGACGACATTGGTCCATTTGTTTCAGCTCTCAGGCTCCAGGACAATGACCTGGGTGGCAAGATGAGGGACGAGTTAGGTGGCCCATTGTCCATGACCCCTTGGAGAGGTCATCCAAACTGCTTTCCTGGGTTTAGGGGCACTGATATCTCTGGAAGTGCTTTGAGCCTGACCAAAGGTCAACAAGTAGGGGTGGCAGTTAGAGTGCATCAGAGGAGGGTCCATCCAACCGGGCCACGATAGAATGTTAGCAGCTGGGGAAAACCCAGATCATTAGCAAAGAAGTAATAACTGTTCGACTTTGTGGGGGGAACATTAAGAAAGTTTACATTCAGGTTAACACAAGTCAATATAGCATATGGTTAGATGCAATTGCACAACTGGCTGAATTGTGTAGCTAGGAATATGAAGGATATGGTAACTATAGTTAGTCATTTGTTTACATCATCAGGCACCTGCATCTGGGACAAGCAACCGGAAGCTTATCAGTTAAAGTCAACATCCAAGGGATGAGTCTGAACAGAAAGTGTCTAGGTGATATTTCTTGCTTCCAAATATGACGAGCTTCATATATTTGTTCTAAATATTAACAATACTTGCTATTGTTTAATGAACAAAACATTCTCTTCAATGCAACAAAATTTCTGGTTTGAAACAATTTGATACGGTGAAATTCTAAATCTTGAGATTATTACCTTAAAAGACCATAAATAATATTTGAAAACATGATTTAATACATATTTTTGTTAGCATAAAATTGTTATTCCTATAACCCAGGATTGTACGGTAAATATATTTTACACCATCAGGCTAGGTAAAGAGACAATTTAATTTTCAGTTGTATTCTCCACAAAGAAATGATTTTCAACTTCCAATTCAAAAAAGTATGCCCAGAGACAGTGACTGCCTTGCTCCCTTCCCCAAAGGCACATCTCTAGAATATTCTAGAATGCCCTAAGTTACATGAGTCAGAGACTGCCACGCCAAGATTAAATGATTCGTCTTTACAAAGTTTACAACGAGCAATCATAATGTTTTTCTAAAGCTCACCCTATTAGCAGAACCTTTAAAAATTTCTATAGTCTCAGCCCATCCACTCAACCAACAAATGGAATATGAAATCGGTCAGCCATGCCAAGTCTGTAATAAACAATTTACATGTAACATGGGCTGAGTTTACAAAGAAGGCTGAAGCCAATTCTTTCCTCTTTCTGTGTGTCAATGGGAAAATCTTTGCTTCACCTCTGGCTGACAACAGTAAGCCTCTTTCTTAACATCATTCTATTTAAAATAGATTGGTTATTTAGAGGCATCATTTCTTTTTCCAACGTAATGTTTCTTTTACTATTTGGGGAATTTCACAATGCACCCCAATCACACTCACTTCTTGGTCCTCCCAGGTCTGCTTCTCCTACTCTTGTGACCCTCCCCAAAAGAGGAAAACGAAACAAAACCCAACTGTTCCTCTCCCCAACCAAGTCCATTTTGGGTTGTCCATATCTTGCTGGAGCATGGCCAAACTGTCAGTGTCTACCCCTGCCAGAGGCCATCAGTTGTGGAGAGCTACACTTCAGCACCCTTTCCATAATTTTAAGAGTTCTTTTTCATAGTTTCCTGTCTTGGCTGCTCTCCCTCTCCCTCTCCCTCTCCCTCTCCCTCTCCCTCTCCCCCTCTCCCTCTCCCTCTCCCTCTCCCTCTCCCTCTCCCCCCCTCCCCCTCTCCCTCTCCCTCTCCCTCTCCCTCTCCCTCTCCCTCTCCCTCTCCCTCTCCCTCTCCCTCTCCCTCTCCCTCTCCCTCTCCCTCTCCCTCTCTCTCTCTCCCTCCTTCTCTCCCTCCCTCTCCCTTCCCTCTCCCTTTCCCCTCCCCCTCCTCTCCCTCTCCTTTCCCCTCTCCCTCTCCCCCCTCCTCTCCCTCTCCCCTCTCCCTCCCCCTCCCCCTCCCTCTGACCAAGCCTGCTCAGTCAGTCAATGGGTTTTCCAGCACAGGAGTGAGGATTGAAAAGAAACAATTAGACAAAGCTGCAGCATGACCCCAGTCAAATCTGAGACTGAAGGGCAGGTTTAATAAATCTCAATCCATTTTTATACCGATTTAATTACATGCAGGAATTAAGGTCAATAGTAGTACAATAAGGAATAAGCAAGACAGTAAACACAAAATTGTCAAGGCAGTAAGCAAAATCCCACATCACTTCATTGACAGTTGTTTCCAAGGGTGTGTAAGGATGACCAAAATACCTGAGCCTACTTCCTTGTCCAAGCCCAGAATCTTGCCTGAAGCTTGTTTCTACTGTAACCTACTTCCTTATTATGCCCTAATGTCAGATTCCTGCTTAAGCCCTTGTCTGGCCAATGTCAGACTCCTGCCAGGCAGCCTGGCATCCCAACAAAGCTCTCCCTCCCCCTCCCTCTCCCTCCCCCTTCCTCTCCCTTCTCCTTTCTCTCCCCTCCCCTGTCCCCCTCCCCTTATCCTCTCCCCTCCCCTTCCCTTCTTCTCCCCTCCCCTCCCCTCCCTTTCCTCTCCCCTACCCCTCCCCTCTCCCCCTCTCCCTTCCCCCTTTCCTCTCCCTCTCCCCTCTCCCCCTCCCCTCCCCTTCCCCTCCCCTCCTCTGCTCCCCCCTCCTCTCCTCCCCTCTCCCCCTCTCCATTCCCCCTCCCCTCCCCCTCCTCCTCTCCTCTCTCCTTCCCTCCCCTCTCCTTCCCCCCTTCTTTCCTCCCCTTCCCCCTCTCCTTTCCCCCTTCCCCCCTTCCCTCCTCCTCTCCCCCTCCCCTCCCCCCTCTCTCTGCTAGGGCAAGATAATCAAATGAAATGAGCTTTAACAAATATTAGTGACCTCAGGCTTTATTTTAAAGTACTGGTTAAAACAAAGCTACTCCTCTGCCAAAGACCTTATACTCCTTATAGGCTTCAAGGTAAGAGTGCAGGAGCTGGCCCTGGAGCTCTATCTGGGTAGAGGCTAGATTATAGTCTCAAGGTACCACAGGTGTGTCCAGGTTGAAACGAACCTCCTTCATCCAAGTCATCATCTCCCGCTGAAGGATCTGAGGGCTTAACAGAACCATCTGTTGTCTCTATGGCTACAAAACCAACTGTCAAAGATACTGCTTGGATATTCTGAATAACTGTCTCAAACTGCATTTGATGATAGGATATCTCTTGCAGCCTCCTTTAATTGGGGGTCATGGGTAGTTAGGGTGAACTACCCTGGAAGAACTGAGAGCCAGGGTAAAGGGCATGGCCAATTGAACAAGCACACAGGTCCCATAGCCTAAGTGGTAGGCCTTAGGTGCAAGGTTCTCCTTATCACAGCATCCCCATAAGTCAGAGAAGGAGACACTGAAGGCTGAGTAATTGCTATTTGCCTCTGTTGTTTGCGATATTGCAGATGGGGATGCAGCCTCTGAGACACTCCATTAGGCAAGGGAATCCATCCCCCCATCATCTGAGACATGAGAAGTAATTCATCTTTCTAGTAGACAGGAAGTTTTGGGTTGGCCTCCATTACTAGATAGCTGGTCAAGCTTAGACAGGCAGAGCTGGAAGATCTCTACAGAGGCAGAAGCAAGAGAATTCTGGCAGGTCTATGTCCCATGCACTCTTGTCCTGTAAGAGGCTGGCATGAAGCTTACGCTGGTGGGATTGTGCTCCATGCATGGGTACAGCTGGGCCCTGGGGCCATCCTGCTTTGCTAAGTGTATTGTAAATTTAACCCATTTCACCCAAGCATTCAGTTTTTCACAATCAGCTTTTAAAGTGTGCCTGATTTTGAATATTATGTTACATTAAACAAATTTAGTTTACCTTACATCTGTTTTGAGTTACTTGCTTTGGTCTTAATTTTGACAACGTATACAGAAGGCTATAGGATGGGGGTTAAAAATTGATCTCGGAAGGACACACATGACATGTACTCAATTATAAGTGGAGATTGGCTTAAAGTTAAAAAACAAAACAATCAAATAAACAAAAAAACATGCTATAATGCACAGACCCAGAGAGGCTAAGTAACAGGCTCACAGTGAGGACACATTGGTCTCCCTGGGAAGAGGAAGTAGAATAGATTTCATAGGTGGAAGAGAGTACTTGGAGAGACAACTGGAACTGGGGGCATTTGGGAGCAAGGTAGAAACCTAGTGCAATAGAAACTCCCAAGAATCCATGAGGGTAGCCCTCATGAAAACTTCTAGTAATAAGGGATACAGACCTTGAACTGGCCATCCAGTGGAGGGACCGGAACATTAACTCGTGTCTTGCTTGCAAGATGTGCTTGGTAAAGGTGGCACAGAAATTGTGGGAGTGGCCAAGCAATGACTGGTCCAGTCTGAGACCTATGCTCCAAGAGGGAGTCCACCCTTGACACTGCCTGGACGGCAGGAACCAGAGGCGGGATAGCCCAGAGACCTAGGATAGAACCAAATATGGCTTGGGGAGGGGAGGACCAATGAAGTGATTTTTAATGATACTCAGTTCCTCTGACTCCTTCGATGATGGACAGTGATGTGGAAGTGTAAGTCAAATAAACTCTTTCCTCCCCAACTCGTTTTTTTTTTTTTGGTCATGGTGTTTTATCACAGCAATAGAAACCCTGAGTCGTTAGCACTGGATGTCCTGATCAACATTTTGTCCTCTTCTTGATGTCCACGATAAATTATTATGTCATTCCCTCAAAACTGTCTCTTTCTATGAAAAGAAGGGGGAGGGGGTTCTTGTCCCAAAGTACAAATCAAAATTTCATATCTGGACATTATATGACAGCCGCCATGAGAAGTGCTAGGACGTGTATTTCTCTCAGAGTTCTTGACACTGTGTCGGTCAACAGTACTCTTGACTTTCCCATGCAGTGCTCTGGCAGAAAATGAAGTTCATGTGCAATTTTGCAGAAAGACAAGACTGCCATTATCTTATTCTTCAGGGTGTACTGGGTAGACGTTCCAAATTGCATAAGGGTGTATGGGTGGAGGCCTCCGACATCACAGCTCTCCAGAGTCTCTGTGGGGTCTTCCTGAGGAGGATGATAAAGCCAGGTAGCAGCAGCACACTCCAAAGAGTCTGAGAGGACGAAAGGGCACAAAGTCACTGCAGAGTCAGCTGATGCCCCTTCAGCAGGAAACACGGGGAACTTCCCTGTGTTTCAGAATACTCCCTGTCAAGACAGAAATCCATGGGATGGTGGGAGTTGACTTGTCTGGAGGTGAAAGCTGGTAAGCATAGAGGAATAGCTGCTTTGCAGAGTCTTGAGGAGGAATGATAAGGAGTCCAGAATCCTATGGAGTGGGAAGAGGCCCTGTGACCATTCTTATGCAAATCCTCAGCAGCTCTGCCTGAGGTTGCCCCAATTTTCTCTTTGAAATGCAGATGGAGCAACTGGCTTACCACTTGAGCTAGTTTCCTTTGAAGATTTATTTATTTATTATTCTTATGAGTGTTATGATTTTTTTCTTCTTTAAAAGAGATAAATATTTTTGTTTTCTGTTGCTGTGATAAACGCCAAGACCGAAAGCAGTTTGGGGAGGGAGGAGGGGTTTGCTTTACCTAGCTTCCTGCAAGTTGAAATCAGGCCAAGAACTCAAGCAGGCAGCTTCTGTTGTGAAGCTGTTTCCTGGCTTGTTCTGTGCAGCTTGCTTAGTTTGCCTTGATAAGAAGGGGCGGGCGCACCTACCTAGGGATGGCGCCACCCACAGTAGGCTGCATCACCCACATCAATTAGGAGTTAAGTAAATGCTCCAAAGACGTGTCCATAGGGCCAATGTGATGGAGACAGTTCTTCAGTTCAAGACTGTCTTTCCATGTACGCCATAGTTGCCAATGTTGCTCAGCTGCTGTAAGATCCGATGCCCTAGTTGCTCCATGACATTTCTCTTAGAAGATTCCTTTAAAGAGGGAGGAACCAAACAGTGCAAATCAGTTCTAGATCACTTAATCAAAGTGCCTCTGACTCACCAGTTGCCTTCAGTCCAACGTGAATAATGCCAAGAAAGGGGGCATAATATATCACTACAGCTGCCTCTATTGACGGTCCCACACGTTTCCATACAAAATGTACTTAGTTAGTGGTTTTGTTTCACACCTGAAGGAGATGTAAAGCTGCTACCAAGAAGCGTGTTATCAGGGCTCCATGAGGTAAAGACGTCTACCACCTAGCCTGATGACCTGAGTTTGAGCCCTAGAACCCACATAAGGGAGAAAGGGGGGGGACCTACCCCTGCAAGTTTTCCTCTGACCTCCCCATGTTCTTGATGGCATAAGGCTGCCTTCCCCACATAAACAAGGCCTTCACTCTATAATGAAAAATCCAAGGGATTAGTGAAAGCAAAGGTTTTTTTTTTTTTTTTTTTTTTTTTTTTTTTTTAGCTATTTGATTCTGCAGAACAGGTTGCCTGTATAGAGAAAAAGAAAAACAGGCATATATATATGTATGTATATATATATGTGTGTGTGTGTGTGTGTGTGTGTGTGTGACACACAGTCATTTTTAAAGTCCCTGATAATGGCAGATTCCTGCCTTCTTCCCCCCTCAGGCTGATACTCCAGAGAGTTATAGTCTTCATGTTTTCCCAGCATAGCTCCCTTCCCAAATTTCCCATCCTGTTGGATCAGGATACGAAGCCTAACCTAGTGACTATCGTGGGGCTTGAGACTGTCTCCTTTTCTGAGTAGACAGGCTTTCAACCTCAGAGCTCTGAGGAAAGTAGATGCCGGCCGCCAGCTATGGAAGAGTGCCCTAGCATCTCCTGCTGAGTCTGTGATTCTTTGATGAGTTTTTTCTTTTTTTAATTAACTAATTTTTTTACACTCCATATTTTATTCTCCCTCCCATTCACCCTCTGACTGTTCCACATCCCATATGCCCTCCCCATGCCCCTGTCTCCACATGGATGTCCCTACCCCCCACCCCACCTGACCTCTAAACTCCATGGGACCTCCAGTCTCTTGAGGGTTAGGTGTATCATCTCTGAATGAACACAGACCCAGCAGTCCTCTATTGTATGTGTGTTTGGGGCCTCATGTCAGCTGGTATATGCTGCCTGTTTGGTGGTCCAGTGTTTGAGAGATTTTGGGAGTCCAAATTAATTGAGACTGCTGGTTGTTCTACAGGGTCGCCCTCCTCCTCAGCTTCTTTCAGCCTTTCCTAATTCAACAACAGGGGTCAGGCGCTTCTGTCCATTGGTTGGGTGCAAGTATCTGCATCTGACTCTTTCAGCTGCTTGTTGGGTCTTCCAGAGTGAGGTCATGCTAGGCCCCTTTCAGTGAGCACTCCATAGCCTCAGTGATAGTGTCAGGCCTTAGGACCTCCCCTTGAGCTGAATCCCACTCTAGGCCTGTCACTGGACCTCCTTTTCCTCAGGCTCCTCTCCATTCCCATCTGTGTAATTGAGGTTTTTTGGTTTTTTTTTTTTTTCATTGTTTTATTTCTCTCTTAAAACTGTGAGAACACCATTTTCCCCCCGTGATGTGGCCTTTTCACCATCACAGCGACTGCGTTAGTTGTTTTTAAGGAACATTTTCTCCAACTGGTCAGCTGTGAGATCTTGTACGTGTATTTCTTCATTTTTAGCAGTGATCAAGAGCACCTGTCACAAGTGGATCCTGCCAGTCTAAATCAGTGATGCTATTTTAGCTACCAGGGACTCTGTACTGCAGGGGATGCCAATCCTCTTTATTTGTCTCAGCTGGTGAGCAGGTAGAGCTTCAGGAATGAAGGATAGGTGGGCATCATGGTTTGGACTCTACCACCCTCTCTTGAGCGGTCCTTCTCATCTGTGCCTGCACCTGATGTAATGGGAGGATGATATGTATCCTGCACTCACTTGCTTGGGGTGTGATAAAAGGCTCCTCTGCTGGGAAAAATTGAATCAGCGGTCCAAGCCACTAAAGTCACTTTAGAGGTGTCCAAATTCTCACTGCTGCTTCGTTCATTATGCTGTCCCCATCCCCTGGCCAGAAGGGATGGAAAAAAATTAGAACAAGAGGCCAGGGAGTACCATAGCTCATTGCACCATGAAGGGTCTCAGAGATTCCTCAGGAAAATCCTGAGGGAAGGATGGACTTTAGGAAGATGCAGTCTCTTTTGCTCACTGCGCATGCGTGTCTGCAAATGCCAAAGTTGGCAGAGTAACGACCCACGTGTGGCAAGGAGGAAATACGGTTTAATACAACACAGTAGCTGGCTGTTGGGTCAAATTCCTAGAATCTGACACCAGGCAGTTTGTTTGAGGCATGTTTAAGTACAGTGCAATTTTGGGATAAAGTTTCCTGGTGACAATGAACTCATTCCCGTGTGTACAATGAAGCTCGAGACATGACTATGGGCTTAGACTTTTCAAAACCTACTTTTATAAGGGTTCTTAAATGCTTCAACCTCCCTTCTAGCCCACCACCCACTAGAGGTAGTGGAAAAGAAAGGTTACTAGGAAACGGAGTTTATGGGCCTATTTAGAAATAGCTCTTGGAGCCGGGCGGTGGTGGCGCACGCCTGTAATCCCAGCACTCAGGGAGGCAGAAGCAGGCGGATCTCTGAATTCCAGGCCAGCCTGTTCTACAGAGTGAATTCCAGGACAGCCAGGGCTACAGAGAGAAACCCTGTCTCGAAAAATCAAAAAGAAAGAAAGAAAAGGAAAGAAAGAAAGAAAGAAAGAAAGAAAGAAAGAAAGAAAGAAAGAAAGAAAGAAAGAAAGAAAGAAAGAAAGAAAATTCTTTGGGGGATATTTCAATCTTTGTTCATTCTAGACCACTTGACAGCAAAACACCAACACAAATCAGCAATGTCTAGTTCACCCAGCAATCATCAGTCATGAATCAGTTTGATCCAGAAGAAACCAAGAGGTTCTGCCTATTGGTCTAAGTCTACAGAAGTGATAAGAAGCTGCTGGAATATCATGAGAAGTGCTTTGGTGGTGTCTATGGAAGTCACAACAAGCAACGATCAGCAACTCGATGGATGTAAGGTGAACCAATACAAGAGAGTCATCAGACTCAGCTAAGACTGAGGTGGAGCAAGGCCAACCAATGCCCGAGCCTCCCCTCACTGTCTGTGTGGCCATATTTATATTCTTTATCAACATCATGCCTCCTCTCACATGTCTGCTTCAGCAAAACATCCTTTCATCTGAATCTGGTTCAGCAAAACATCCTTTTACCTATGCTTGCTTCAGGAAAACATCCTTTCACTTGTCTGTCCCAGCAAAACATCATTTGACATAACTGAGTTCCCAAAGAAAACAGACATTTCCATGTCACACGACTACATCAAAACTCTTTACAAAGTACACATGAGCTCTTACATAAAGGTGTGTTGTATAGACTGACTACTTGTGTTATCTTCAGGGCCTAGGGGACATTCTGGTGTGTTCTCAGTCATACACCTAGTGCAGAGGTCACTGGGCTATCAACCACCTCTGCTCTGTTTGTAAACTACATGTGATATCTCCCATGTAAAGATGGGTTCTATTGACTGAGAAACAGTGCTCAAGATAAAGTTCTGAGATAAGCAAAGAGTATGCACTAGTCAGGTGTGGCCTGCTCCTACCGAGAGCACAGGTTAGGCTATTTATTAATGTTTATTTATTAATGTTATCCATTCTCTGTCGGGAGCCGCCCGAACGCTCCTATGACCTCCATTACAAGATGGCGCCTACATCCTGTTCTTGCTGAGCTGTAAACAGGCCGAGTGCGCATGCCCGAGCGGAATTTCCAGCCACTGAGTCTCTGCCTACCTCGTGGCATCATATGGGGTGATGAGCTGCAGCCAACCAGGGTACGCCACGTCCAAGGCGGGAGGACTTGCCTATATAAGACTTGGGTTCGCGCTCCCTCGAGGTCTCCGCCCTGTAAGCTTATGCTCTCCCTCTCAAGATGCATTAAAGCTTTCTGCAGAAGGATCCTAAGTGTGCCACATTGTTCTTGCTGGCGAGATGGAAGCGCAGGACAATTCTCCACCTTTTGGTTGGAAAACAGGTTATGCTTATCCTCCCTTGAGACACTGTGTCTTTAACATTCCTGCTTTGCCTAGTGTTTACCTGTGAGCATGAGGATCCCTGTGCTCTCTACAACTGTGTATTTCTGCTCGTGGAAGAATCTGGCTTAAGGAGTGGGAAGTCAGGGGAGATTATGTCTCCAATAGTTTTAGAAGCTACACCCATAAAAATCTCACCAACACTGACTGCCTACGTGTGAGCTGAAAACAGATGTCACTGATAGACAGACTAGCGTGGAAAAGTGGAAGTCTGTGAGGTCTCAATCCAAGACAAAGAACTGTTTCTCAGGAGACTGAGAAATGATGAGTGGGACAAAGAGTCTTCCCCATGGAGCACGGAGGAGCCCACCGACTGGTTATCCAATACCAATGGTCAGCCCTGAAAACATGAAGGAACATACTGAGCAGACTGTATGTATATATTTAGGAACAGGCACACACACACACACACCAATGAAAGAAAAGCTATGAATTTAAGAAAGCAAAGAGGGGTAGGAGGGAGAAACGAGAAGGGGCAAAATGATGTCATTATATTATAATCTGGAGTTATAAAATATAATAATAAAAAGAGCGGCACGAAATGAATGTAGCAGGCTGCCTGTTCTTGCTGCTTCTTCTGCTCAGCTAGCTTTCTTCCTTCTCGCACAGTTCAGGGCTCAGCAACAGTAAATAGTCTTTTCTCCTCGACTAACAACCAAGACACACAACCCCTACCACTCCTGCAGAAGACATGCCTACAGGCAACCTGACCTACGTAATCAATCCGATAATTAAGATTCCCTTCCTCCTGTGATTCTAGCTGTGTCAGCTTAACAGTTAAAACTAACACACACACCTGCTTTTCTACAGGCTCATTTCCACACTGGTCTTTAGATTTGGTTCAGTTATCTCCATGTCGGGGATATGAAAACCACGTGAAATTACTTGGGTCAATTGTGGTACCAGCTAAGTGAGATCAGGTATCTTCTATGCCTGAGGCTTAAATAGCCCTTTAGGTGCTGGCTATGTTGTGTTGTCTTTATGATGGATAAAACTTAAGATTCTTAGGAAATGTGTCTGCTTACATTTGAGTTTCACTGGATTTTAAGAGATCACTGTTGTAGCTTGAGAAGGCATGCACGATATTGTATGGACACTGTTTTTGGTGGTCCCTATGGAGAACTCCTGCTGATGACTCCAATTTTTTTTAAAGATTTGTTTATTTTATGTATGTGACTATATTATCTTCATGCATACCAGATGCTGTTTGTGAGCCACCATGTGGTTGCTGGGAATTGAACTCAGTACCTCTGGAAGAGGAGCTAGTACACTTAACCACTGAGCCATCTCTCCAACCCAATGACTCCAAATGTATGTGGCTGTTTCTTTGTGTCCTTTTGTCTATTAGTCTCTGCCTATAGTGGCTGCTTGAGGAAGTCAGAACATCTGATGACTGTGGCAATAGACTCACAAGAGAGTCGTCTGTTAGAGTTCCCTAGACTTGGAAGAGAAGAAGCAGAATCTCTCTCTGCCCTCTACTGATGGGTCTAAGAGAAGAGAGTCTTTGTGGAGTTCTGTTTTGGGTTGATTTTTGGTTTTCTGGAGGGTGTCCTTGGTCTTTTGTGCTGGAACTGCTCTGTCAGGAACAAAGATACTCTGCAGACATTTATGCTCTTCCATTAGTTGTTGAAATAAACATCTTCACTAGGTGTGGTAGTGCATGTCTTCAAATTCCATTACTGGAGAGGAAGAGTCATGTAAGTTCTGAGTTTGAGGCCAGCCTGGTATACTTTATGGAGTTCCAGGTCAGCCAATATAGTGAGACCCTGTCTCAAAACAAATAAAGAAACAAAAATCTGAAACCTTTTGTGGTCCTGGGAGGGCATGCCACTGGACTTTTCTGTTTCTCTTTTCAATGTGGTTACACTAAATACATCTCTCTCTGTGTTGTTTGCTTCTTGTGTATGTTGAGGAAAAGTGACCAAGCCTAGGGCTACCAGGTCTACCTTTGACCCTAGACACTCAGGTAGCAGTCTTCTAAAAAAACAACACTGGGGCTGGGAAACCCATTTAAAGCCTGGTGCAGTTGTAAACATCTGTAATCCTGGTGCTCAGTGGCAGGAAGGGAAGTGAAAACAGGGTTCCTGGGCCAGCTAGCAGTTAGCTTGATGTGTGCAGCAGCAGAAGCATAGGCTGGGGTAGAGCAGGAGGTGGGGGAGAGGGCCAAGGGGGACAGGGTGGGGGGAGAGAGAGACAGAGGCAGAGACAGAGAGATACAGAGAGACAGAGAGAGACAGAGAGAGACAGAGGCAGAGACAGAGAGATACAGAGAGACAGAGACAGGCAGAGAGAGAGAGACAGAGAGACAGAGAGAGACAGAGACAGAGAGAGAGACAGAGTCCCTTTCTCAAACTAGGTAGAATGCAAGAACTAGGACACCGAGGTTGTCCTCTGACCTCTACATGTGTTTTGTAACATATATACTACTTCCCTGCCCTCTCCCAATCGCATCAGAAAAATCAACCTCACTCCTGGATTGGAGGGGATTCAAGAAGCTCACGTGAGGCATAGGGACACAGGTCTGAAGAAGGGCAGAAAGACAAAGCATTATTGGGTTATAGGTTGGGGAAGGGGTATAGGACCGTGATAGGCAATCTGGCCTGGTTGAGCAAGGCTTACTCTGGAGACCCAGTAGAATATTCTACAAGGGACAGAATCGTGAGCCATGCTCCCAGACACTTAGGTTCCTGACACAAGGCCCTCAACTCCATAATTCTGTGGTCATCAATGATGTAGGGCCAAGCCCCCAAGCCCCTAGTATTCTGGTTGGACTCTACCCCCACAGTCACCTGGTAATAGCCAGTATGCCCCTCCCCATGGCTACCTGGCAACAGTCAGGTAGGCTGGCCCACTATAAAAGAGTCTATTTGCCCCCTCCCCTCTTTTACTCTTTTACTCTCTTGCTCTCTTGTTCTGTCTCTTGTCCCCTTGTTCCCCCTCTCTCCCTATTCCACTCCCCCTCTCTCCATGTGGTCATGGCCGGCTTCTACTTCTCTACCTTCTCCTCTCTCTCTCCCCTCCCCCTTCCCGCTCTACTCTTCTACAATAAAGTACTAAAACCGATGGATTGCCTCCCAGTGTTTCAAGCCACCAGACTGGACCAAGGACTCGCCCATGAGGGAACCACCCCAGCTCGCCTTCCCTCTGCCACCCCTTTCCCCCTTTGGCCCCGGGGCTGCCCCAGCTGCCCCCAGGGGCCCCCATGTCATTCTCAGCTCTTCTGCAGTATCCAGCGGTGTCCTCTGATGCCTGAGAGCTAGACCCTCTGTGAGACCTAGGGGCCCCGACTGCTCCTTCCCAACTCCCGCGGATTGGGGTCCTGTGACTTCTCACAGCCAGACACTCACCCCGTGGTGTGGGGATGTGCAACAGTCTCCCACGTCTGCCTGGCCACCTTCACCCAACAAGTGGTACCAAAGGCGCCTTGCCCTTTCCCCATGCTGGGCGCACTACAAAGGGTTGTGAACCACCACGTGGTTGGTGAAATTTGAACTCAGAACCTTCAGGGGAGTAGTCAGTGCTCTTAACGTTCTTACCTGCTGAGCCATCTCACCAGTCCCGAGGGGTCCCTTATTCAGAGCGGTAAGAAGTACGAGTATCAGCGCCGTTACCATTTACTGTGAAAGTTCCCAATGCAGAGATAATAATGCTTCCAGATATGTTAACATAGCAATGAGCCGCTTCTGATCAAATGCCTTTCCTGCAGGCGCCATTGCCACGACTACCTCTCTGCATAAGACCCCAAGACAAGTCAAACTATGAATCTACCAAGGTTCACCAGGGAAAACAACGAGTGCCTAGGCTTACAGAGCAATGGGTGAGGGATTATGGGTCGGACAGGGGATGCCTTAAAGCAGCCAGCCGTAATGGAAGATCTGTAGCATGGATGATAGCTTTTCTATGTTGCCTTCATCCCTAAGTGCCAATATCATCTAGCCCCTCCCCTAAGACCTCGATGTGCAGTTAAGGCAGAATTGACTATAACTGGATAGGAAAAGTGGCTAGATACTCAGGAACGGCCCATGACCTCCTAGCCCCTGTTTCTCTGCGAGAAGACATATAGCCAATAGGTCTAGTTGTGATGGTCTTTTGAGCACAGGCCCAGCAGAACATCTAAAGATGGCTGCAGTGTGCCTCGGAGAATAGTCCTGTGTAACTAAGCTTGAAGCTTGACCACATAGGGCCTTGTGTATGGCCTCATTCCTCTCCCTCTCTGAGAATCCCAAGCAAGACAATCAACTTTACAGTAAAGATCTCCTGCATCTAGCATTTTATCTCCTGAGTTGCAAACCTGTCTGGTGTCCTCAGGAACACTCCGTGATCTTGTTAGGTTCCTAAGCAACTCTTTGAAGATAATGCATTTTAAAAAAAATCATAACATTTCTCTCTTTATATGACTATTGTCTAATGTCATCCTGTAAACAGGGTGGGGCCCGAAAGCAGATCACTAGGGAATGGTCCATCCTTGACCTCCAGGCCTGCCAGTACCTGCCTACTTAACAATACTGAAGAGTTCTACTATCTGAAAATGTCTTCTGGGCAACTCTCTATCTCATCCTCATGAGTTGCAGTGTCACTGTGGTATGTATGGTTCATTCTTATAGGAAAAGCACAGGTTTTGCATCTTTTAAGTGTTCACAGATCATTCCCACAATGTGTAAAAAATTGAGTCCTTTATCCCGTAGAAAAATGAATTCAAGTTCCATTCATGCTGTTGTAGGAACACATCAGTAGTTATTTGTTTTTTGGACTCTATTCTAGTCTTGAGATAATTATAGATTGACCTGCATTTGTAAGAAGTATTATAGAGAGATCCTGTTAACACTTCACCCAATTTTCCTCAATAATGGCTCATAACACCCCTGTATGGTGTAATTACTAGGGTATTGACAGATATTCTATTAATATCTGCTTGAATTCTATCTCACAGGATTCATCCTCCTGTTCCTATATTGTTACCTGAACTCCTTCATTTCTTCACTTTATCTTTTATGCCAGGTTACCAATATTTCCATTTTAGATTTTTTTCTCATTTTATGTGTTTAATATTGACAACAATTGTGGGTTCTGTGATGATGCTGTAGGAAGCAGAATTAGGCTGTAAGGTCACCTGATAATATGAGCCATTTGGGGTGATGAAGGCCCTGAATATTAGGGATGGGTTTCTCTGACAATGGAAGTCATGACTCTTGTCTCTCCATGAGTTTGTACATGACTCATCAGTAATAGGGTAGCATGTACTGGACTCAGTGGTAGATAAATCCCCAAAGACAGCAGTTTTCTCACAGAATTATACAGAGAAAAAAAGTAATAACAAAGTGGTTAGCTTTTAAAATATCTTCTATGGAGTAGAAGTAGGGATACAGGGGCTTTATACTTCTCTCCACACCACGAGTGAAACACATATTGGCTTTATTATTTGGAAAGAAGGTTGGTGCTCTCTATATGCTCACGACTTTCATTAGGATTTCTGACATTTCCTTAAACAACTTTTGTTGACATTCTATAAACAACGACATACAGAGTTTCAATAATTTTCTCTGTCAAGATGCTTTATATAACTTTTGACTTCTGTAATCTGTCATTTCTGGAGGAATTTCAGTATAAACCTGAGGACCTTTAGCTCAGGATACCAGAGTCTTGACTTGCCATCTGTTCTCTTGAATGTTAATAATTTGTACTGAATTGCCATTTGCTGGGACTCAAAATTGCCCTCACATCTTCTCAGGTAATAGTGTTTCAGGAAAGCTTGAAAATAATTTGTGTTGCTGCTGTTATTGTTGTTGTTTGTGGTGGTGGTGGTAGTGATGGGGTGTGTGTGTGTGTGTATGTGTGTTTGTGTGTTCATGTGGGTGTTTGTTTACACATAAGTTTTGAGAAGATGAACTTTGGTAGGGCTAAACAGAAAATCACCCATGAACTCTTTTATCTCTTTTCTACACCAGGATCTGTACAATAGTTCTTATCTGGGGGACAAGGGACTGACACTCATACTTTTTCTGTTTCCGCATTACCTTGAGGGCCTCCATCCATCTTGCACCCTTGTTTATGATCAACATAATATTCTCCACTCTGGGGTTTGGATGGTGGTATTTTACATCTCTGCAGTTCTGAGAAAGGGTTTAATGAGAGCCATCAAGACTAATGGGGCTTTCTATTTGTCCATTAACACATCTGAGTGGAGACTTAACCTCTTCAGTGTTGATTTCTTAATTCTCTGGTTCATTTCCACAATGTAGTAGAAAGCCACCAAACATTGTACTTCCAACCCTAATGCTGTCACTAGCCTCACCATCACAGCAAGGATCTGGGACATCAATGGGCCCAGGAGAACTTGGTTGTCTTGGGAGCCTTGAGGAACTTTTAGATTCTCTTCATCTCTATTACCTTGGGGTTCTGATGGTGCAAAGTGATTGTAAGTCCACTTTCCTATCTCTTCTATGACGTCCATGGAGTCTAACAGATCCTCTGAGATCTCTGGGTCTTAGACTACCTCTTTGCTGGTGACCAGGAGTATCTGGGGACCCCTTGGGTACCTGCATTGCCAGAATATCCTTGACAACCCTTGATGCCATCAGAATCATGTGCACCAGTTTCATCTTTGTCATTGCATGGGTCATGCAGACCAGGAGCACTCTAGGATTCAATAGGACCTGGATTACCAGAATGATCAGCTGGGAGTTTTCCTCTATCACCATTCTCTTTGGGTCACCTTATCACATGATAAGGTGAGCCTAGATGACCAGGCAGCACTGGGGAAGCCATGTTCTCCATGACCACCTTTGCCACCATGGTCACCTCTTAACTTGGTAATACAACTGATCCAGGGTTTCCATCTCTCCTAGATTAACCAGTTGCATCAGCCAGGCTAGGAAGACCCAGAGGTCTAGGAGCACTTCATTTCCTGTTGTGGCTACTCATTTTCCATGTTCATCTTTGGTACCCAGAAGACCCAGAGTTTCCTAGGTCCTGGTATGCCTGGTCATCTTGTGAAACTTAATGCCCTAATGCCCTATAATCCTAAATTAGCTTGCAAATACTACAGGGTTGGGCACTCTAGGTTGGCAAGTGTTACATTTTGTTCTAGTGTCTTTAGGATTGCCAGGAAGAGCAGGATTACCTTGGGAATTTGTGGCAGGGCATCTTTTCTTGGAGCATCACTGCAACCTGGAGGATCTTGGGTTACTAGTAGGAGGTGCAGAAGGACCATGAGCATCTGGAAAGCACTAGGGCCATCAGGACTGCTGTATTCACCCTTGGTACCTTAGGAACCAGGAGGAACAGTTTCACAGGACCTCCAGGGTCCTATAACACTAGGGAACCTCATTCCTAGTCTTTACCAGGAGTACTTCTCTTTCTCTTTAGCAATCAGGGAGACCTTCAGACCCTGGAGGCCTAAGTTTATCTGTTACCATAGCCACCTTAAGCCCCAGTATTCCTATAAGTCCTGGTCCATCCTCATCATCTTTGTCTTCAGGTTGATCAGCGGGATTAGGAGGGTGCAGTAGGACCAGTAGGACCTCTTAGATCATCTTTCCTTGGGTTATAATCAACATAGGCATCACTGGGTTCACTCTATTACATTTTGGACCAGGACTTCCAAAGGCTTCTTTTTCTAGGCATTCCAACCAGGACTATTGGAAGCTCCAGGGCTCAGAAGGGCTGTTTCCTTTTTGGGATCAGAATGACCAGCTTTACCTTGGCTTGGTTCACTGGGGCATCAGAGTCACCCTTCCCTTCAGGAGCTTCAGGGACCAATCACAGCCAGTGAATTTAATTCACCAGGTTTTCTGTTTTCTTCTGGAGAACCACTGGTACTAGGCATGCCTTATAATTCACATTGGCAAAAGGTCTTAACTCTCCCTAATTTCTATATGGGGCTATAAGGCCAAGGGGACTCTGAGATGGAGATTTACTATTCTTCCCAGAAGGACCTAGAAAGTCAGACCCTCCAGGATGACCTCTCCATTCTTGGAAGGATCACTGTCTTTAAAGCTTCTCCCATTTGCATTTCTCTACCCTGTGATGAGACACGCTTCTTGGTAGAGACTTTCCAAGACTGATCGGTATCTGACATGCAGTAGAATGTCTGAGGTGCTGTACTGTACATTGGCAAGCATTGCAAGAACTCGACAGAGCCAAGAACACAGGAAAAGCCAGAAGGAATGATCTGTGCATGTTGAGAGCTGGAGGGCATGGTCCAGCCTGGCTCTTCTAGCCAGTACTGGACAGGATCTAGAGTGTACTGGAGACACACGTGTCTCCTTCACAAGTCTATGCACTCCCATGACATACAACAGATCATGTAACAAGTTGGTGTCATCCTTGCCTTGCTTCTGTTGGTCTAAGTCATGGAGTCCCAAGGTTCCGCAGGTTGCCTGGCCCCAGTCTCCTTTCCACTCCTTTCTTTTCTTTTCTTTTTTTTTTCAGAGTATCAGACAATTTATTCTCTGAAGGTTAAGAAAAGTCAACCGAGTAAAATGTACATTGACAAGGACAAGCCACCCATGGGACAACATGTTTTTCCAAAGAGACATATAAATAACAACAGCTGAAGTAAACTCACTCCTATCTGCTACGCCTGGGAGGAGCACAAACACACATTGTAACAAGAACAATTCCATGTTCTTAAGAAACTGGGATCACATGACTTTTGTTTTTTTGGAATTTTCTTTTTTTTTAATATATTTATTTATTTTATTTTTTTATTTACATTGCAAATGATTTCCCCTTTTCTGGGACCCCACTCCTGGCAAGTCCCATAAGCCCTCTTCCGTCCCCCTGTTCTTCCATCCAACCCTTCCCACTTCCCTGTTCTGGAATTCCCCTATACTCTTGCACTGAGTCTTTCCAGAACCAGCTCGGGGCCCGCGTCCTGCCCAGGAAGCTGTAGAAGAAGAGAAGCCCCGCAGCCATATTTGCCACCTCTCCTTTCTAACTGTAGGATTTATCTCTCGGTGTGGAGCACTCTGCTGACTTGGCCTGCCTATCCCCAGGCACCATTCTTTCTTTTGCATTTGCCTTTTGACATTGTTTTTGAGATTATCATATAATCCAAATAATGGCATTAGAAAGTGTCATGAAGGTAGACAGATCAGACTTTCAGGCTCTAGGATTCTGAGTAAACAACTGTATTCCATTTTTTGCAGAACATTTTGTAAGACAGACCAAGGAAACATAAAGGATCCCATTGTTGAAGTTTAAAAAAAAATGTTATTATATATACTTTGTATAGTTTGCATTTGCATTAGGATTTTGATTGCTGTTTAAAACAGTTAAGTAACACTCTCATCTGTCAGAGAGCCATTCCCACAGGGCTCTTCCTAACCCCACTTGTATACAAGGTTATGATAAAATTTCATGTGTGAATCAGGTAGTAATAGATTAACAACACTCACTAACTTATAAAACACAAAAAGATTAACAACTCATTATAACAAAAGTTTGGCTTAAGAGACAGGATAACGTGAACAGCCAGAAAAAAATGGCTCAGCAGTTAAGAGCCCTGGCTGCTCTTTCATATAACCTGGGTCTGATTCCCAGCATCCACAACGAGTAGTTCACAGCTGCTTGTACCTCCAGTTTCATGGGATATGGTACCCTCTTCTGGACTTCATGGGCACTAGCACATGTGTGGTGCAAAGACATAAACACTGGGAAAACATCCATATACACAAAATAAATAAAACTTGAAAAAGTAAAATGAGGGATAAACACCATGGGCCAGTCAATCCAATTACTGAAAAAGCTGTTAAGGGATTGATTCAGAAGACAATATATACCAGCTGTGAGAATGGGTAATTAATTCATAACTTGGTCACACTGATGTGGGGCATCGAAAAATTCTCCCACACTGCTCAAACTGCATACAATTTAGAACTTATGAGCTACATCTTTTTCATTTACTGTTTTTAGGTGAATATTGTCTGCAGGTCAAGGAGGCGTTGGCAAGTGAAACTACAAATAAGAAATCTTTGTGCATCAATGAACAAGATTGTGGCTCTATCTGAGCTATATTTGAAAACATCTTTAGACGTGATTCCTGGACTTGGTATTACATTAGGTAGTATTTGCTTTTAGTACCATCTCCTTCTCCTTTCTTCTGTTTAAGGTGTACCTCTTCAGGAGTGCCGTGTTAACCACAGTAGTTCTTGAGGCTATGGCTGCAAACACCCCCATCACTTGACAGATAACCCTTAGTGCAGATGAATTTTCTGAAAACAAAATGTGTGGCTAAGTCTCTTTGTGTTTGGGAGCTTTCTGGTCCCAACACCTGAGATGGACAAATTCACCGGATGGAAGGTTCTTTGGCTTATAGTTTCAGGGTTTATGGTCCAAGGTCACTGAGCTGATTGCAGTAGGCACTAGAGTGCATAGCCATTGTGATAGGGGCTTCACAAAGAAGCAAAGTACACTACAGCAGCCAGGAAGTGAAAGAGAGAGAATGGGGTCGATGTCCAAATAGCCTCCCTATGGACTCACTCCTTGTCATCCAAGACTCCTTTCCACTAAGCTCAGCTCTTTCACAAAAGTAAATACAATGCTTGCAATTTATCTAAGAAAAATTGCCTTGGATAAATTACTAGTAGACCCTCGGTTTAAATATTAGGGGCACCCTGAGGAAGTGTGGGGATATCAAATCTGGGATGCTTTGTGCATTTCTTATGGTTGTTTAAGCAGAAGAAAGCCTGTTCTCTGGGAGGCAAATATCTTGAGCCAACCTCATTGCATGGCCATAGGTCTGCTCTCTGATATCATCTTTTATTTGTGCATTTATTGAGCACTGACCCCATTCCTTAAGTCTTTCTTCTGTGGAACTTTCTTAAGTACGTGTTGAATTGTGGACATTGGGATTTGCTTGATGTTCATTTTGTCCTTTCAACAACAAGGTCACCTTATCTCTGTCCCCATCACATAGGTTATCAGCCCCAAGTCTTAAAAAGTCCCACAAGCTTTCAATAATGATATCATCATGGGACAAAGTCTTTAACAATGTGTCTTTGTGAGACAGTAATCTAAACCCCAGCACCAGTTAACAATGTTTTTGGCTCCTGTGATGATGGGTTTCAACTGTCAACTTGATAGAACCTAAATCACCTGGGAAGAAAGTCTCAGTGAGAGATTGTTTACATTGAGTTGGACTGTGGATGTGTCCATGGGGGTTGTCTTAACTATCACAGGAAAACATAGCTTACTGTGGGTAACACCATTCCCCAGGCAAGGGGTCCTGAACTGTATAAGAGTAGAGAAACTGAGGGATAAAGAGGTGGCTCAGTGGTTAAGAACACTGATTGCTCTTCTAGATGTCCTGAGTTCAGTTCCCAGCAACCACATGGTGGCTCACAACTGTCTGTAGTAGCATCTGATGCCCTCTTCTGGTGTGTCTGAAGACAGTTACAGTGTACTCATATACATAAAAAAAAAAGAGTAGAGAAATTGAGTGGAATATGAGCCAGTGAGCAACCACATATGGCTCTGCTCACCTTGGGTGTCACCATTCCCTAGGCAGGGGATCCTGAATTGTGTAAGAACAAGGAAGTCAAATGGAGTGCAAGCAAGCCAGCAAGCACACACACATGCACACATGTACACATGCACACATGCATGCATGCACACAAGCCCTCTAGCAAAGGAACACACATTCATTAGTTGCCCTCTGCTCTTTCCTAAGTATGTGGTGATATTACCTGCTCTGTCAAATATCTTCCTTGACTGTTATCATAGACTATAGCCTGGAATTGGGAAACTGAATAAACTCTTTACATTGCTTTTTGTCAGGTTGTTTTGTCACAGCAGCAGAAATGAAACGAGGACAGCCCTTTTCCCCTGATGTTTGAATCACAGCAAGGACTTCCACTGGAAGAAATTAGAGGTCTTTACTGAAGATTACTGCCATCATTTAGGCAATTTTGCTTTATGTAGTTACATGTTCAGAACTTGTCCTGTGTGAAACACGAACCTAATTTTATCTTTTATTTTCCCCCTCTTGGATATTCGATTAGCCCAGTATTCATGTTGTAAAGGTAGGTTTTGTGTATCTAATTAAGATATTGTCTTTGTCCATGTTCATTTACACCATGATTGTTCTCTTCTGGTCTATTCCGCTCCAGTCTGTTCTGCTTCTCTGTGTGGTCCCTTCTGTAATAATGCCTCTGCAACACTATTGATACCTGCAAATGTGTTTCTCTGTATCCTAATTATTTTCACATGGTCCAAGAGGAGAACTCTGCCCCTGTCTCCTAAAGCTGCTCTGGCTCACTTCACCTTCAAAGCTACTGGTGGCTACTGAGTCTCTCATATGTCATAACCCAGAGATACTTCTGTTCCCATATTCATGTATCTATTTTTACCTTATGTGTACGTGTTTTGCCTGCATGTATGTCTATATGCCAAGTGTGCCCAGTGCCCATGGAAGCCAGAAAAGGTCTTCAAATCCTCTTCAACTGGAGTTACAGTTCTGAGCTGCCATGTCAGTGATAGGAACTGAACTCAGGTCACCTGAGGGAGCATTGAGTGCTCTGAACCACAGAGCCATCTCTCCGGTCCCTACTTCTGGATTTAAATGACCATTGCGATTGTATGCTTCAACCCAAATTTACAAGCCAATCTATTGTTAGGTTACATGGTAGCAAACTTAATTCTATCTGCAACATTCATCATGCCTTATCTTTTTACAATACACTCAAGCTAAAGGATAAAGAAGCTGTCATCTCTGGTGGGCTCCTTCTGACATCTGTTATTCCGCATTGCATCAGTGTATACTTTTATATAAGAACCAGAGAGGCTGGAGAGATTATTCAGTCATTAGAAGTGCTAGCTTCTCAGCACCCGTATGGTTGTTGACCATTATCACCTCTAGTTCTAGTTCCAGGGGACCCAACACTGCTTCTGGCTTCCCTGGGCACCAGGCACATAGTATCACACATGCATGCAGGTACAACACCCATACACACAAATTACACAAAGAACTGGTGACCTACACACTTTCTCTCTAAGGCCACAGGAAAGCAGAGATTCTCTGGATACTTCCCACTTCAACCTTCTATATATGTGGCTGCCAACATGTGGGTTGTGATCCCCTTGGGTTCCAAATGACCCTTTCACAGGGCTCGCCTAAGACTATCTGAAAACACAGATATTTATATTGTGATTCATAACAGTAGCAAAATTATAGTTATGAAGTAGCAACAGAAATAATTTTATGGTTGGGGGGTCAATACAACAAGAGGAACTGTATTAAAGAGGTGCAGGATTAGGAAGGTTGAGAACCACTGTTCCATATAATGTCATTGGAAATCTTACTCTATGCAAATGACACTTTCCAGTGGATCTTCGAGGAAATGTAGAAGTCAATAAGTTGACACTGACCAAAGATTCAAGTGGAGGAAGTATTGCCTAGGTTGATGAAGACTTGGGGAAGATGGGGGAAGGGTGGGGAGGGGGAAGGGGAGCCGCAAAAACTTATACACTGCCTCCTCCTGCAGGACAAAGCTAAATCAGCAGTCAGCTGTAAGTTGGTCAGAGATTACCAAACTGTAACTCAAAGATTGCATGGTAAGAGCTCTTAATATCCTAGCCACCTCTCCAGTCCCCAAAGAATAGTTCAATATATGCATACGCCGGATCTATCAGATGACAGTAATCTGCGTGCCCGTCACTTGCAGAATTTTCAGTTTCTTTGTGTTGAGAACACAGCAAATCCTCTCAGTGGTTTGTGAAACATTCTATAGATTTGAATTTTGACAGGGTCAAGCCAGCTCAAATTGGCCTTAGACTTATTGTATGGAGAGGAAGGATGACGTCGCCTTACTTACTCCTTTTCTAACCTACTGAGCACTGGTATTGCAAGTGTGCTTCATATTACTTGCCACAATTGTCTTGCTACGTATGTCCTGGACGACCAAATGACCACTGTGCCCCATCACTACTGACCACACCCTGCTGGGCACCAGTCCCAGCTCTCGTCCTTCCCTTAAATCTGCAACTTGATCCTTGCTGAGCAGTTTCTCTCCCTTCTCTGCACTGCTTTCCATCTAACAAGGGGGGGTCTCTGTTTAATTAACTGAACTATTGCCTTTAAAATGCATTTTTAATTTATTCTTTAAGGATCCTTATACACGCATAGATAATATTTCCATCATATTCACGCCATCTCCTTCCCCTCCCCCCACCAAATCCTCTCAATTTCACATCTCTTTTAGAAACAAATCTGAACACAATGAGTGCTATGCATGCAATGGGTCTGGGGCTACCCATTGGCGTGCACACACCTGTAAGAAAATCGACCCTTCTTCACCCAGCAACCACCAAATGCCAATTACTCCTCAGCTAGGGGTGGGGCCTCTTTGGCACTTCCGGAACTTCTTTTGGAGATGACTGGCTTTGGTTTGATCCGGTGCAGTTAAGCACTGCTGCTCATTGGTCACACGGTGCCGTCTTGTCCGGAAGACATTGCTTCACTCTCTGACTTCTCACCCCCTGGCTCCGATTTCCAAATTGTTTCTGGACCTGGTGAAGTTGTTCCACTTAGGGCGTTACACATGATGGATAAGAGCTCTTTACACTGTAACCGCCCTCGTTTACTTAAGTTTTTCCTAATTGCGCATGTCTCTCGGGACCCTCGGAGAGGCAGATGGTAAATCATAAATTCGCAGTCCGCGTTGTAAGAAGCTTCCTGCTTTGCGAGCGTGGCAAGCCTGATTTTAGGGGGTGATCTCTTGTAAGGTGTGAACTGGAGATTAACCTGGGAGCAAATGAGCGTCCCTCAGAGACGATTACCTTAAGGAGAGATGTTTGGGCTTCTTTAGCTCGACCACTAGATGGCAGGAAAAACCCATGTACCTGCCGAAGTTCCAGCCCCTGCACGCCCTCTTGCTTTGGGTATCTAAGGCCATCAGCCGAGCTGCCCGGGGAGTACAGAGGCCAAAGGATCACTGTGATGCCATTCCAACCCCATGTAAACACGAGGAATCTGACCCGTCTCTCCCAACAGTCTTTCCGGTTAATCTCAACTTCCTACTTATTAGAACCCATTCGGTGGGGGGTGGCCCACTTTGAGCACTATTTCTCAAAAGCCCAACTGGCTGTTAAACATCTCATGCGTTTTACTATTTCATCCTTTCTTATCTTTCATTATTATTTTATGTTTCCTACCAGAATTTTCCGTAGACGTTGTTTGACAACCCAAAGTGATGGATCTCTAATGGCCAGGATTAGAGTATGGAATAGCCTCAGAGAGGGGAGTTTGGCCAGGCTTCACAGTCCAGTCAGTGGGGGGCAGCCGGGTACTTCTGTCAGCGACAGCTGCTGTTGGCTGGGTACTTTTCTAGCACCAGGAATTACGCTCAGCTGTTTATATAGGAGAATTTTCACTCCTATTCAGTAAGCACGTACACCATTGATACATACTGAATACATTTCCCAGGATGAGCAGGGAATTCAAGGAATTTCCTCAAGGTCATATTTTAGTAAAGTTCATGGGTATTTTCTTTCAATTTATGTCTTCTACGTAGAATTAATGGTGCAGTGCTTGTTGTCAGCGACGTCCGGGCTTTACGAATTCATATGAAAACATCTTGCTCTCACGACCTGGGAAATGCATCTCATTACTAGCCCACTGGGACGAGTACATTAGGAAATGGTTTGAGCTGTGCTTCTCTGAGTCAGGGCGACTGTTAAGCTAATCCTTAGGGGTCTACTGTGATGATAGGGAGGCCACTGTGAGCAGAATATTTTGACCCAGGGCTGACCTGCGGGCTCCAATTACAGGACCGTCTTTAGCGTGATGGATGGAGTGCTGACATCATACTTCCCAGCCCGTCCTGTGAGAGCAGCTCCTTAACCTCTGCCTCCTCCCCAAGGAAAGGCATAGTCCTGCTCCCCCTCATCTCCAGTGTGTCTCCGATGGCCAAGAGCGCCAAGCTACCTGGGGACACATTGAGCCCCGTCTTGTGTACGACACAGTCTAGTGCCTGGAAGAGAGACTGTCTCTCACTGCTCTGTTTCTGAAACAATTGCAACTCTTGGGCAAAAGGAGAAGAAGCCTGTTTGTGGTGTTTCTGAAGTGTGCCTCATGACAAGCAGAGTGGGAAATGCCTCAATCCCAGGAGGCTGGACTCAGGGTGCTGCCGGGACCCAGGAAGCCTTCCTGAGGCTCTTTGTGCCTCGTCCCTGCTTCTCCATACGGTTCCACTATTCTTGCCTCTGCTCCCGGAGTTTCCTTGCTTGTTAGCAAATGTCCTGGCCGTGAACAGTTCCACCAGTTCCTCTGTCGTTCGTTCTGCCTCAGGAGGGAAAGCTGCCCCGGTCGATGTTGGCACACTGTTCCCCGTTATGCAAGGACCTAAATATTTCTTTGTCTCGGGACACAGCTGACTTCAGACGCTCAGGGTTTTGTTTGCCCATTGTAATGGGGCTGTTTTTGTTCACTTTTAGATAAGGCTGTGGCAGCTCTCTGGCCATAACCTGTTCATTTAAAGGACTTTTAAAGTTAGCTGTGATTCACAGTCCTAGAACTCGGGGGGAAATCTGTGTCTTTGGAGATAGAAGAATGCTTTTATTGGTTTTTTTTTTTTTTCTGTTTTCTTTTTAACATCCGTTTCCTTCCCTCCCTCCAACTTCCCAGAGCACAGCTTTTCCGGGTCTCTCGTGCCTCTTTGACAGCAGAGACTGCTTTAGTTGGCTTTAATGAACACTGTTTCCAGCAGCACAGATTTGAGGATTTTAGTGTTTTGATTTGTAGGCACGATCAAGAGCCTACATTCTCAAAGTCGGTCTGAACACCAGTGACCCTCGCGCTAGGCACCGGGGACTCTGTACGATTTCCCTAAGGGAGCAGGTAGACCCTCAAGTGCCACTGTCAAGTGTTGGGGCCTCAGCTTTGCCTGTCCCCTTTCCTTCCCTGTCCTCTTTGCATGCCCACTGGGTGCACCAAGAGTGGTCTGTGTCGCGTGTCCACTTGTTTGGGGACCGGGAAAAAGCACCAGAGATCAAACAACTAGAATCAGAGGCAAGCTCCCAGAGGGCTCTCCAAGTATCTCTGCTGCTTCCTCTTCTACCTTGTCCTCATGCCCCGACAAAAGACAAGCATATCTGGGGAGCTCAAGGCCAGGGATGGAGAAGGGTCTGTCCCACTGTGAGGCGTCTGTTCGTTGACCAGGAGGAAGGATAAATAATCTGTTTTATTTCCTGTTTGTTTATGCTTCTTTGGGAAATGGGCTCAAAGATCGAGAAAGGTAATTTGACAAAGGGAAGGAGAAAAGGAGGAGGGAAGGAGGAATGATTGGCAGTAGTTTGGGCATAAAGTCACAAATGTGTCCTGTGGACCGAGGGGAGTTGACAATGAACTCATCTTGCATATCCATTCTGGTCTTGTTTTTATATCTGTCAGCATAACACAACAGAAATCAATTTGAGGTGGATGGTAAGTCAAATATAGGAAGCAAAACAATAGAAACTCCAGAGTGTACTGGAGGCGATTATCTTTAGGACTTTGTGGGTGACAACTGGCTCTCTAATGGGAAACGCCCACTGGCTCATATCCACTAAGTCAGCACCGCCCCGAGTGCATGTCTCAATTTTCTGCACACACAGTCCAGTGAGGTGAGAGCAATTTGCTCCTCCCAACTCTCAGAGAATCAAGATTCCCTGTCTGACTGACTTTGTGAAGAATGTGGGCAAGTGCTGAGGAGGGCTATTTCTGTTAACATATATATTATGATATACATACATACACCTTTTTTCCTGTGACCAGGCTGAAGGGCTTGAGATTTCTCATTTCAAGCTACAAGTTAACTGAAATGATATCTGTAGTTAAAAATCGAGCATTTATTAAACATTATTTTATATATTAATTAAAATTTATTTATTTATTTTAGTGTGTGTATCTGTGTGTGTATATGTGTATGCGTACAAAGGTGTGTGCATTCCACAATGGTGTGTGTGTATGTGTGTGGAGGTCAGAGAACAACTCTTGGGAGTCAGTTCTCTCCGTCTACCACCTGGGTTCCTGAAATCAAACTCACGTCATCACGTATGGAGACAAGGCAAGTCTCTTTACCCATTGATCCTTTGAGACAACAACAAATCAAGCTTCTTTTAAAACAAGGTGTTAGGTATATTGAAATGAAGGTCAACAGGTCTAATAACTTACTGATGGCAGGGGTTGTAGAAGCTCAGTCCTTAGAAGAGCCCTGTGAGGCCTATGCAATTATGTTGATCTTCTATCCTTGGTAAAGTTGACTGATAGAGAATTGCAACATGACACCAAAGATGATAAGCTAGTTCCGGGAGGAGCCACGACTGCTAACTGGGTAGATGTGGTCACATTTCATCTGTGTAACAAAGAGATAGTTGGCCCTAGACAGCTTAGCAGCTTTCAATAGTATATCCTTCCCACCACATCCCTGTAGGACTGACCATCCTAGCTTCCCTCACCAGAATTCCCAGACTTCCATAGTCCTTCCTTTCACTGCTTTTCAAGGGGTTATCTTCTAAGTAAATGGAGAGACAAAGGGGCTGGATCCCCTTGGGTTTGGGACTTTCGCCAGCTGGCTTTCCGTGGCCTACGTTAGCAGCCATAGAACAAGGTGTTCAGTGTCTCCGACAGGTGAGGAGGGTTACTTCTAGAAACAGATGGTGATAATTTGGTTGTATCAGAGTCATAGCGTTAGAACAGCTGGCAAATGGACACATAGTTTATTTTTTACGATTTTAGGAAATGCTTTGCTTTATTGTTTTGCATCCTACCCGGTCCCCAAATAACCAGGATCAGAGATGAAGTGAAGAGGATGCTAACGATAAGGACCATTTTGTCCTTCGTTTGGATATAGAACATCAAGAATTTTGCCTCTCCTTATATCCCATGTGGTTATATAACACAACATGTGCCTTTGCTTTAAGTACCGCCCCGCCTCCCCTAAGAATCGGTGCTGTGATTAAAACAAAAACAAAAACAAAAACAAAAAAACACAACCAAAGCAATTTCTAGAAGGAAGGATTTCTTTGGGGTAATAGTCCCAGGGATAAAAGAGTCCATCATGGTGGGAATCTAGAGCAGCAGGCAGCAGGCGTGGTGGCTGGAACAGGAAGCCAAGAGCTCAGATTTTAACTATAACATGAAGGAGAGAGCAAACCAGAAGTTGGGTGAGGCTTTTAATCTCTAAATCTGCTCTTAGTGATGTAGTTCCTCCATCAAGGCTGTACCACTTGAATCTCCCCAAACAGTGCCACCACCAGCTGCCTGAGAATATGGGGGGGGGGGGTGTCTTTCATTAAAAGCACCTCTCTCCCTCCATCCCTCCCTGCACCTCTCCCTCCACCCCTCCTTCCTCTACTGCTGCCACCAACTCTCTTATGTCAATTGCTGAGTTGGTCCCAGGTCCCCTCTGATTGACAGGTAATTCTATGAGTGCTCTGGATTGATAAAGTCGTTTTTAAACAAATGATGATATGTTTAGTGCCATGGTAACTGAGGTTTTGAAAAATTCCGAAGGAATACAGTTGTTGTACTGTGTCCCGTCTCTTCACTCAGGGGAGGCAGAATGGAGTCTGAACCAGGGGTCCACACTCCGTGTTCTCCTTCTCCACACCGGAAGGGGAGGAAGCAGAGTCTGGGAGGAAAGCTGTGGTTCCTGGTCTCCTCACTGGGTGCTCAGGCACCTCCATTGTGTGTGTGTGTGTGTGTGTGTGTGTGTGAGGGGTCCTCGGTCTATGCTTCTCCCAGGGCATCCACACACAGGACAAGAAGTGGAAGGTGGAGCCCCGGACGGGTGGAACCAGGTCTGACTGGGAGTGAATGTTGACTGGCTGAAGAGGGGAGGCCTTCCTTAGGAGATTTGGGTGTGGCTCTTTAAGACTAAGGCCTTTCCTCTGGGGATTCTTAATAAAGCAGCTCTCTGAGACTGATCCTTCCTTGTTCATTCCGGTGTATTTGATGGTGGATGTGAACCAGGTAGAGTGAATCGGATGTCAAATGCCTTTGGCCTGAAGGAATACCTAGGAAGGGAAGCTCATTGGCTGAAGGCTCGGGGTTATCTAGGATATCTCATTAGCATGGAGATGAACTTCAAAGTGTTTATGCTACGTGACTGGTGACCATGGTCCTCAGCGGGGTGTCATGGTCACGTGTGTTCCCGAGCAGCTAGAGATTCCCTTCTCAATTCTGAGATTCCCAGGGTTCAAACTCATTCAGCTTTACTATTTCTTATGTCTGTTTGATAACAAGGTTCTACATGGCCTACATACTGTGACTTTCCCCCTATCTCTCACAGGACTCCCCCACGCCACCCCAAAGTGTATGTAGTGTAGAACTGGCAAAGAAGTAATAATGCTTTTGTAATTGTCGTTGTTCGTTTTAGCTTGTTTGGCCACAACCTACATTCCCCTTTTCTCATATTTCTGTCCCAATTGGCTGAAAGCCCACAAAGATGTCTGAACAACGTAGTGGATATAATTGGATGATAAACAGAATATGGTTCCAGTTGTGTGGGAGAAGGAGGCTGGGAAGTCTGACAAACCTGTGTTCTATCTTGGGACCCGTGTGATGGGAAGAGAGAACTGACTTTTGCAAGCTATCCTTTGACACCCACGTGTTTGTCATGGAGTGCGCATGCTCCGCACACCTTCCCCCCCCACACAAAGTAAATAAATACATGCTTGGAAAGATAAGAAAAGAATGTTTATAGGAAACAGACACTGGGTCTTCCCAGTCTTGAAGGAAAACCTTCCATCAGGATCTGTTCACGTGGGCTCCAAGGTGGCTCAGAAGGTAGGGAGCCTGCCATCCAGCCCAATGACCTCAGCTCTATCCCCAAGAACCACAGTGTAGACGGAAAGAGTCAACTCCCAGGGGTTGTTCTTCGACCCCCTTGCACACACCTGCATGCACACACGCCCGAATAAATAAATGCAACGAAGAAATTAAAACATGTATATTTGCATGTCTTACACAGATATTCCAGGAAGCACGAGACACCATGTGCCGCGGCATCCCATCTGACCAAGTTGGACCTGAAAGATTCCCGTTGGGCTGTGTTGGAAGTGATGCTGGCGTAGACAGACCCATGATTGTGTCAGTTGCATAAAAGGACAGCACATACCATTACATACAATGCGTGAAACCTGTTGCTGTTACTTGTTTATGTATTTATCACTCTGTACATGGGCATGTGCATACCATCCATGGCACACACGTGGGTACCTGAGGCTAGCTTGCAAACGTCAGTTCTCCCACCACGTGGACCCTAGGATAGAACACAGGTTGTCAGACTTGATGCCATTGATCTCTCCTGCCAAGCTACCTTATCACTATATTGGAGAACATTCATTTAAAATTAAGTATTACAAAATATATTGTATAGACTGTTCAGCAGCTTCATGTATTTCCTGTTTACTATGTCTCTTTATTTTCTCATATACACAAACACCCTGCACAGGCACACATGTGTGCATACACAAGGGCACACATACCTGTATCCTGTATCTGTAGTAGACTAAATGATATACGTTTGTGTAAATTCCTTCTCTGGGGTTACAAGATGATATGAGGTAAACCTTTGGGGCTAAATCACCCTCAGGTTTTTGGCTGTAGTTCCTCATGTTCTCCACTCCTCCCGAAGAGCCTGGAACATTTATCACCTCACATTACTTTCTCAAATGTCTGTTGGGCTCAAATAATTTCTCTACTCTGGGTCTCTGATTAATTACCCAGATGGGGCTCTGGGCCCTCCTTCAAGCTCTGGTAATCAGTAGGACTCATGTCCCCTTTGGCTTTCCGTATGGCCCCTCCATCTTCAGGGAGCAAGAGTACCACCTGCTTCTCAAGTTGAGATGCTTCCTGACTTCCGCTTCTGTGCTCTGCTCACACGGCTATTGAATGCCGATAAATGGGCAACTCGTTGTGATCTCAGGTGGCCAAAATATTCACCTGAGTAAACCAAGATGGTGCCCCTCATTACAGGTGAATTAATTTGTAACTTAAGCTCGTCTTTGCAGTTTCTCCTGTCGCAGGTTTGGGGGATTAGGGAAGCACATCTTTAGGATTCATCTTAGAAATTCTGCCAGGTACACACATAGACACTCAAGCATGAAAGCCAATGCCTGGCCTTGTAAAACTTGCACAGTCAGGAGAGACCCTCAACTACAGGGTCTCTGAATGAGTACTAGTGCTGTGTTAACGGACCTCACACAATTAACCCCCAGAGTGAGATATGAACTGGTCCCACTCACCTTCTCCAGCCACGTCTTTCAGGCTGTGGGAAGCTGCCCTGCTCTTCCTTGAAATCCTCATGGCCTGTGCCAATCAACTCAGGTCCCAAAAATACTAGGAAACATAACAGGTAAGGCAAGGGTGCTCGAAGGGCAGGTTAGCGAATGCTTTTTGACGCCAGAGCTCCGGGGTACAAACCCTGCCTTTTCTCTTGGCAACTTTGTCTTTTTATTCAAACTCAGATTCCAATATCTGTGAAATGAGTCCATAGGGTCATTGTGACATAAAATGAGAGAATTTGTGTGAAGCGCTCATTGCAGAGCTTGTCACATAAGAAATATACATTAGATGTCAATGGAAATCTGACCTAACACATTCCTGAGAAGAGCAATGGTGCTGAATGCCAGAAACCTAGAAGCTTCAGCCAACTGGAATGTGCCACATCTCCTCCTGTAATCAAGAAAGATACAAGGAATGGGGGTGGTAGTGCTGGAGAGACAACTCAGTAGTTAAGAGGGAGTACTACCGCTCTTGCCCTTGCAGAGCACCTGAGGTCAGTCCCCAGCACCCATGCCAAGGGACTGACAAGGGCCAGTGACTTGGGCTCCTATGGGATCCCGATACCTCTGGCCTCTGGGATGTGGGTGTGGGTCCATGTTGCATGCACACACCCGTACACAGATACACATAATTAAATGTAAAATAAGTCTTTAAAGAATGACACAAAGGCTGCATTAGAGTGCCAAGTGGTTTCTGTGGGCAGCGATTGCCATCTCACATTCTTTACCAGACACGAACCTCAGAGAGAAAGATGCTGGGTCAGCGGGTAGAAGCAGGAACGCTTGGCTTTGGAGATTAATTTTAAAAAAAAATCATTCTTGGCTGTCGTGTATCATAATGGGGGCAAATCCATCTGTGAATTATTATGAAATAACAACGAAATCTAATATCTCACATTTTAAGTCATTTCGGGTGTTTTATTATAAGCCTGCTCCTGTGGAAAACGGTTCACCCCGGACAGAGAGTCAGAGGGCAATTGACAAAGCTGTATTGCTGCTCAAATATTTATTATATCAGCAGGTCCTTCCAGCTCTCGTTTGGGCTAAGCTCTAGGGGAGAAGCCAGCAAATGGGGCCTAGAGGCAATGTATGCTCACATGCTGCCTAGGGGACAGCAGAGTGCCTGAAGGGGACAGGTCCTGGATATGGAAACTTGCACAGCAGGACCTAAATAAAGAGTGCCACGCCCATGTGTCTGTGAAGAGAGAGGATAAGAGCTGCCTAGCAGATCCTTCTGTCAGAAGCTCTGCAGCTGGAGATGAGGCTGAACCCTGGAGCCTGCCTCTCTGCTGCCTAGTCTCAGTCTCACAGCCTTTTTTTTTTTTTAATTCTTATTTTACATAGCTTTAGAGAAGAATAGTATTGGAGAAGAAGGCAGGGTAACAACATAGAGATGGAAACGGTCGTAACAGTGAGACCAGAAGTTAACCCACAGAAATTAACCAAGGCTCAGAAGTAGACAACCATGGCCTTTGAGACATTGGCTTGCCATTTCTTAGTTGGGTGGTTGTAGCCAGATGATTCCGCTGTTTCGGCTGACAGTATTCTCTTTTGTAGAGTTGTGATGATATTTTTTTGGGGGGGTGTATTTGGGGCAGTAGTTGCCCTACCTAGACAGGTAAGTGATTACAACCATGTCTGTGTCCCTGACCATTGTTGACTTTCATGCCGCCATACTTTTCTCTATCACTGTCGCTTTGCCGAAGCCCATTCTAATCTCCTATTACCTATTACTCTATAATAAACTCCACTCATCTTCTATGATGAAGACAAAACAACAACAACAAAACCAAAACCAAAAAGACAACCAACCACCACCACTAACAAAAAACCAAAGCACAGCACTAGAGAGACAGCTCAGCTGGAAAAGTGCTTGCTTTGTAAGAATGAGGAACTGAGGTCAACCATCAGAGCCCCTGGGAAGATGGCACACTGAGAAGCATGGTGTTGTAATCTCAGCACTGGGGAGGCGGAGACACAGGATCCATGGGGCTGCATGAGCAATCTAGTCTAATCTTGTTGATCTTATTGATGATGAGATCTTGTTGGTAATGGGTGCGGGCAGGCAGTGTTTCTGAGGATGACAACTGAGATCATCCTTTTCTTTACACATATAAATACACACACACACACACACACACACACTGATATGCGCACTTGCAGACACAAATACACACACACATAAATAAAAAAAAACCAACAAAATAAATGAAATAAAACCATAAAACCACCTTGCTCTGAAACTGGTACCTGAAACTCCGGTGTGCACAGTAAGCCCTGTTGTACACTTAAATCATTCACCTGAGAACATCAAAGGTGTCGGGGTCATTCCGAGTCCTCTTCTTGTTGGCACCCACCCATTAGTTCAGCTAGCGCTGATGGAACCCCAGTTTACAGAGAAACAACACGTTTCTTGATAGCTCAGTTAGTAAATGCAACAGATAGAAAAAAAATCCTAGATGAAGTCTCAAGTAGACCCCATCTTTGTTTTATTATAAAAATGCCTGAGAGGCTGAACTGAGCAATCATTAGATCCAATGAGAGACAATGACCGAGTCTGTACCATCCAAATGAGGGTGCAGTTATGTGCCCATTGGGAAGACAGCAAGCCGTTCCTTACCAGAGTCAACCTGGAAATCCAGGCAAACCCTTCAGTATTCTACCTAGGTGATAAAGGTAACAGAAGTTGCATATTCAAGTCACAGAGAAATAGATGCTTCTTTGGGGATAAAATTTAAGGAGCGCCTTAAAGATAACTCAGGCTGTGTATCTCCAGGCACAGGATCAAAACTTGATTTCATGAGGGACAGGTTGAGTGTGAAGAACTCTCTGTAGTACTGTTTCAGAGGCGAAAATCTGGCAGTGGAATCCAGGTTTCCCCATCCCATTTACCTCTTCCTTCCCAGAGCTCCACCCCCTGGCATGGACCCCAGGACCCCAGAGGCCCTGTGAGGCACAGCTCCCAGCTCTCTACCAAGCAGATTGTAGTTTTCAGAAAGACAAAGCTGTGGCTGGGCTCCAACTGCTTTATCTCCTTATCCTATTCACACTGACACTGGGATTTGCAAGCCAGGGACAAAGGTCCTTTTCACTGCTTTGAAAAATCAGAATAATTATAGTTAAGAGCCATGCAAGTGCGAAAGCAAAGAATGATGTGGGCAGCAGAGGTGCCAACAAGAAGTTATTTCAAGGCTATTGGGTAGCTCCTTAGATCAAAGGAAGAATTTAAAATCGATACCGAGGACAGTGCAGCAAGGGCGATTGGCCATCTCCTTAGGACACCCATGTAAGCTGGGCTGCTTTCCATCTCCACTCCTGCGGCGTCTTATTTTTCTTGAGTTCTGGGACAAGGGTTTGAGTTGTCTCAGGAATCGTGGACTGGGAGTGTGTGCCTTCCTCTGATTGACAGGATCAAGGGGATTGATGAGCGGAGGGAAACAGAGCCAGTGCACAGCTGCTTAAAGGACACTCGACATATTCTGGGCAGGCCCAGCCTTTCTCTGAAGTAACCTCACACTGGCAGGTGATGATTTTACTTGGAGTAAAGCTTTCCCAGTCAATCAGCTTCTAATGAGGAGTGAGGTGCAAGGCGGCTAATTATCCCAGGGACTCAAGGCTGCAGGAGCTCCTCCTGGCAGGTTGTCTTGGCCGATATAATCTTATCAAAAAAGAAAAAGACAATGTAAGAGAGAGAAGAATAAAGAAAGGAATAAATTAGAAACACAAGAAGGAGCAGGGGAAGGAATAAAGCAAACCGAGGTACAGCCACCTCTAACAAGGAGTACGGGGGGGTGGGGGGAGGCCACCCTTCCCCCTATTCTGTGTTACCCTACTTCGTATTCAACTCTCCCCATGGCATGCAGAGGCTGAGAGAATAGGACAATGGTATCCATCCCCAGAAAGAAAGCATTTCTTCCAGATGAGCTCTGTCCAGTAGTAATATGCTATGCACACAACTCTTCGAAGCCTGGAAGCTCAGTTGGTACAGAGACTTGCTGTTGAGACTGATGACCCAAGTCAAACCCCTCAGAACCCACACAGACACCGCTACACACAGCTACACATAATAATCGAATAATATAATAAAAACTTAAAATACCCTAGAAAGTTGCATAAGAAATAAAAATTTCTTATTTTTAATAAGATGCAATTAATTTTGATATTGTGTATTTCACTTCAACATATCCAGAATATTAGTAGCTTAGTGTATAATCCATGTAAAATTACAATTGAAGTATTTCACAGGCAACCTTTGTTATTCTGTAAGTAATTTTTATATACAGCACAGTATGAGGTGAATTGTGTGCCTTTAATATGTCCATGTTACTGTCCTAAGCCTTAGTCCTCAGGATGAAAGATTATATAGGATTGGGGTTGCTTCAGGTGTTGTTAGTTAGGATTAGCTCATGAAAGGGTGGTGTGAGTCTGTATTCCTGTGGGGCAGGTGTCCTTAGGAAGAGGGGAGTCTGGATCTAGAGATGTATACAAGAGTAAGCATTCTGTTAAGACTGAAATAGACTATGAATTAATTTTAATATAAGCATAAACAGTGAATTAATCCAGTGGTTGTATTTCTTTACCTTTGCTATTTCCTAATAACCACACGGAGAAACCAAGATTTATTTCCAGCTGCACCTCAATACTGAACAGTTAAGAGATCTGTAATAACCCCTATGCTAATCTGGCTACCTCCCAGCTCCATCTCATGAGAGTTTCATATTATTACTGATCTGGCTTTTTGGCCTTCAGATGTTTCTTCTCTTGTCTTCTTGGACCCTTTCCTCCTTCTACCGATCTGAATCCCCCCTCTCTCTCCGCCCCCCTCTTTCCCCCACTTCCTTCCCCTGACTGGTAGAAGCCCTGCCCTATTCTCTCTTTTGCCCAGCCACTGGGTGATCAACATTTATTGACAAGACAGAGAATAAATGTAGGGCTGTTTACCCAAACTTGAGACAGGAGTTCCTTGATAGGAGCATTACAATACCTTTTCCTCACTGAAACAAGACATGAGGGCAGAGAAACCAGCATTTGAATAACCCAGGGATAACCTTTACACAATGAACAAAAATAGTATGGCTACATTATCCAAATGGAGGAATGGGCAGGATCCTTTTGTGGTGTTAAAATGATTGCAACTGTGTGTCAACCCAGAGAACTTTGATCTCCCATGTCCAGAGGCAGGAGACAGTAGATTTCTGAGGTATAAGCAGCTCAGTGTATCATTCTTTGTTAGATCAGATTGTCCTAGTTTCATATTTGTTGCTCTGCCTAAATACACAGAAGATGGGTTTATTTGGCTTTCAACTTTGTGTTACAGTCCATCATTTTAGGGAACTTAAGCAGCTATTAATATTATATCCAAAGTCAAGAGTAAAACAGAATAATACACACATCCTTGCTTGTGCTTGCTAGGTGCTACACCCCTACATAGTTCAGGACCCAATTTAGGGACTGGTGTCACCTGTAGTGGATTAAATCTGCCTACATCAAAGAATCAAGGCACCCCTCCCCCCACATGCCCATAAGCCAATTTGATTTAGATAATTCCTCATAAAGACTCTCTTCTCAGGGAGGGGTGATGGGGTGAAGAACTCGTGGAGGGGGACCAGGAAGGGGACAACATTTTGAATATAAGTAAATAAAAATAATTTAATAAAAAAAATCACCTAACTTAAACCCTGTTTCATAAGACCGAGTTGAACTTTATCGTGTAATTAACTGAATGCAATATTGGAAATAAAAATATTATAACAGCAACAACAAAAGCAAAAAACCCCAAAACCAAAAAAGACTTTCTTCCTAGTTGATTCTAGACAGTGTCAAGTTGACAGTTAAAACTAAGAGGCACACTGGGCTGGAAAGATGGCTCGGTGGTTACGGGCACTGACTATTCTTCCAGAGGACCCCTGTTCAATTCCTAGCACCCATGTGGCAGCTCAAAACTGTAACTCCAGTTCCAGGGGATCTGACAACCTCACACCAATGCACATAAAATAAATAAACAAATAAATCATATATTAAAACCAAAGAAGCACACAGCCCTAGGCACCCACCACAGCCCATCTTACTGTGGGTCAACTGTGCTTGCACAGCCCTGTGTGCCTGGCAGCCGCCCCTGGACCACAGACCTCTGAGATTATGACAGTTTGGCTTGGTGTTGAAAGTCCTTAGCTTTTCTCTTACGCTGCTCGTTGCAGCTTATCTGAAGTACGCATTGGGCAACCGTGTTTGAGCTTCCTATCAGTTGGTGCCAAAGCGAAGGCAAACACACGCCATTTCCATCGCAAGTTTGCTGAGCCGAGATGCCATGTTTGTGTTTCTGATTCACAGTTGCCACTTTTTTTCTAGTTTGTTTTCTGATGAGCCTATTCCACTCCCCCACCCCCTCAACCCTGTAAACTTCAAGCTTGGTTGCTTAGAGACAAGAGAGGGGACCCCTAGATGTAGAGCACCTAGGTTGATGAGAGTAAGTCCTCTGGAGATTGCAGGCTGGGTGGTCCAAAACTGGGTGTGAAACTTTGTTTCCTAGGACTCCTGGTCACTTTGTATCAGACCCATTGCCTCAGGCAGGCCAATGTCTTCACTCCCAAACCCCCCACCCCTGTCCTCTGCTCCCTCCCTTGGAGTGTTACCTGCTACTTCCGGATTCTCTAGGTGAGGGGTGAGAAGAGAGACAGTCAAGAGGAAGTTGCTCTGCTCTGAGATGGGGGTAAGAGGAAGCTGTCCTCACCTCTTCCTGTTCAGAACAACGCCAGTCTGATCTCTACAGAGGCTGATGCTATTCTACCCATTTTGCTGTCTGAGGACTAATCGCTTGGTGGTGCGCGCATTTTAACCCTTCATTCTCTTGGATACCCAGCAAGCCATCTGTGGGGCTAGGGGAAGCTAGAGAGAAGAACTCCATTTTGTTTTTATTGAATTCACGTAGTTCCATGAATGGTACCCCTCCTAGTTCTCAGGGCAGTGTGGATCATTTGTAAACTTTTAAAAGCACCATCTTCCTTCCTTTGATGGTGGTATATGCTTAATAGAGATAATTTAGAATTTAGAGATAATTTAGAGATAAGATAGGTCAGCAGCACAGACATCAATAAATAATCCCTGACAATTAAAAAGTTTAGAGATAACAAGTCAAATGTAGTTATTTCCTTCCAGTGGCACGTGTGGTACGCATGATGTCTGTGCAAGTTTGTATCAGTACACTTACATATCTGCGATTGTGCGGATGTTGGGTTGAGGGGAAGCTTAGGGATCAGTGGGCCTGGTTGACTTTGTTTGCGACAGTCTCTCTTGTCCTGTATTGTTTAATGCCAGGTTAGCTGGCCTGAAGGCTTCTGGGAATTCTTCTGTCTCTGCATCCCATCTTGCTCTAGGGATATTGGGATTACAGATGCACAGTTCTATGTGGGTTCTGGGGATTCAAACTCATGTTCTCATGTCAATGTGACAAGCATATTACCCATGGAGCTGTCTCCCCAGCCCAGGTGGTTTTGTTGTTGCTGTTGTTTTGTTTTTGTTTTTGGTTTGGTTTGGTTTTTTTTTGAGACAGGGTTTCTCTGTGTAGCCCTGGCTGTCCTGGAACTTACTCTGTAGACCAGGCTGGCCTCGAACTCAGAAATCCACCTGCCTCTGCCTCCCAAGTGTTGGGATTAAAGGCGTGTGCCACCACTGCCCGGCCCACAGTATGTTTTATAAAAATATAAACACACCACTCACATTGTATCATTTACAGTGGTGTGTACAGGATTACATCACAATCCTGTACAGTTTGTTGGATAAACTTACTTTTTCCCCCTTGCTGGCTTGCTTTCCATTTGTGGACTTGGTTTCTAGTTGTCCTCCTGGGTACCAGCTGCTCTTTGTGATTCAAGTCCTTTATCACTGTCCCCGTGTGGTGACAGAAGCTGGCCAGGTCTCTGCTGTCCATGGAGGAGCTCACACTGCCTCTTGGGCTAATTGTGACTCTAAGGCATGCCCAACAAAGTTGGAAACTGGAGACCACAGGAGGAATTAACCAGCTGCTTTGAGGACCCCTAGGACTATTTCAATAGGTTAATTTTACAAATCTAGAAAAGTCCTTTTTGGTCAACAGATGTCACTGTGACCTCAGCCCAGTACTTAAGGGATAGACAAGGGTACTTGGAATCAACAAGACATGTGTACTCTATGGCCTACAAGGCTCATGTGTCCCAGCATAGCTATGGATGTGGTTCAGAAAAATCTGTAGATAATGCCGCCGTCATGTTATGGTGTCAAAAGGTTGCACACTGTGGTAGTAGCTGTTGTCTAGACAGCCCATGTCTGGTCTTTCTCACAGCACAGCATATATACCTCTATAGTAGCAAACAAATCAAAGCAAAAAACATACTAACCTTAGATTTCCCTCGATTGAGGAAACAAAGCCCACATGCACCATGGGAAAGCGGCTAGCTGTCTAGGAAGATCAATGGGCAGGCCACAACATGGAACCACAACTGTCCTTATGGGTTGACACCCCTGCGCACTAGACACATGTGGCTAGAACACTTTATGTATAATTGAAGGAGAAGCCCTGAGTTCCCACCTTCTAATAATGAGGGAGCAGTTCATTAGATTTTCACACTAAAGAGATACAGAATACATTTCTCTCATTGTTTTTTTTTCCCTAGATACATTTGTTCACTTTTTGCAGACAGTCCTGATACCATGTTGTGCTGATGAGTATAATAGAGAGGAGGGAGTGGTGGGGGGTGAGGGGGAGAAGGTTTGTAGCCTGTGAGGATATGAAAAATGGCACCTCTGTTTTCTGCCTTAACTTAAAAATGAAAATGTACTTTCCGCAAATATAGAAGATGACAGGAATGTGTGCATAGGTAATTATAAGAATTTGGCTCTCCATTTGTCTAGGGAAATCAGCTGTTTCAAAGAAGGCAGAAAGAATTACTTTCTCCTCGAACTGTTCTGTTGATCACCTTCCCGTCACTGGCAGTAGCTTTTGCCAATTTCCTTTTTCTCAGAAACTTCATGCTCGCGTCTGAATCCTCTTCACAGGGTTCCTGTGGAGGACTTGACTATTCTTTCACAGGGTAAAGGAACAGCTAACTCTGCCACCATCCAGCATCTCACTGTTCACACACCATGTGACTCTGGACAGATCTCACCACCACCCAGGCTGAATCCCTTCCCTGCAGGATAGAAACAATGATGTCTACCTCACGGTGTGTGTGCGCGCGCGCGCGTGTGTGCGCGCGTGTGTGTGCGCGTGCGCATGTGTGGTGGCAGGGGGAAGGGTTGTGAATCCTGCTATGGAGCTTGTCCAAGAAAGTGCCTGCCTTGTGACAGCACTCTGTAAATGATATTGTCCTCCTCTCCTCAGAGCGGAATAAAAATTGTAGTAATATTAATGATAATGTTTCCTATCATTTATTTATGATGTAATATATGCCAGAGATCTAATCTGCCTGATCTTCTTTAAGCTTAAGGATAATAGACAAATGTGGTCTGCATCACATACTGATTTTAAAAGTAATAAGTAAGACTCCATTATCTTAACTGTGACTACCAGAGCCACAATTGGAAGCTAGATATATCTAACTTTCTAGTGCATTAATTCAAGTACAACATCACATTACTTCTTGAATAGCAGTCTTATCATTACGCTGCAAAGAACTGATTTGGGGGTGTTCTGTAACTTGGGGGCTGTCTTAGTGACCTTTCTGTTGCTATGATAAAATACCCTGCCCCAAACAGCTTAAGGGAGAGAAAGTTGATGTATTTCAGTTTATAGTTAGTTCCAGGGGAATACCATCCATCACGTTGGGAAAGGGTTGGCATCAGGCAGGAGCAGGAGGCTGTCTGGTCGTATTCCGTCGATAGCTAAGAAGCAGAGAGTGAGCAGGAAGTGGGGCCCAGCTGTAAAGTTTCAAGGTCTCCCCTCACTGACCCACTTCTTAGAGCAAAGGGCTGCAGGATAACCATCCCATGTACGCCAAGCAATGCTACAGGCTGAGGACCAGGTGTTCAGACGCCCAAACCTGTGAGAGATATTTCATATTCAAATCATAACCTGGGTAGAGTATATGTGCATATTAGGCTCCCAGAAATGCTTCCCTCTCCTCGTGAGGAGACGCTGCCTAATTCTTTGGTGCTATACTCCACAGCATGTAGATCCTGAGTCTTGACCATAACCATTTCCATTAGTAAATGCTCCCCTCCCCCTTCAGATGATAGAATCCTGGAGAGTGAGTCCCCTAGGCTTCCTGTGTTTCATCTGACCTTTTGTTCCCTTGCCTTACAAACTCAGATACCCAAGGGATACTGGCAAATGCTCACTGAAGAAGCAGTTACTTCCGGGTGACAGAGAAGGTTGATGAACTTACCCTGGGAAATAGGCCTTCTCCATGATGTAAGAACATGCACTTTCTCTCTCTGTCTGTCTGTCCCTGTCTGTCTGTCTGTCCCTGTCTGTCTGTCCCTGTCTGCCTGTCTCTGTCTCTCTCACTCCCCCTCCTCCCCATCTTAGCTCATTCCTCTTCATTGCACTGATACAGAGTAACATCCCCTTACATGAAATGTGTAAACCTTTTCTTTGAATTTGTTATTTCCTTCTTGGGTCAGTTGTGAAAGAAACTAGGGATTTGCATGGCCAAGACAAGATACATGGGGGGAAAGGTTACAGTCTCTAATTAAGAGGGCAAACATTAAAGTCACACATCCCAGGTAATTATGTACCTGAGATATGTGTGAAATATATTTACATAAGATAGTGTCCTAAAAACCAGGTGGTGGTGGCGTACACCTGTAATCCCAGCACTTGGGAGGCAGAGGCGGTCGGATTTCTGAGTTTAAGGCCAGCCTGGTCTACAGAGTGAGTTCCAGGACAGCCAGCGACTGTCTTGGAGAAAACCTTTCTCTGTCTGTCTCTGTTTTTCTCTGAGAAATCCTGTCTCGGAGAAAAAAAAAAACAAACTAAAAAAAAGAAGTAGTGTGCTGAGGGAGTATGAGGGAGGAAACATGAAGTCCTGGAGTATGTGTTGAAGTGAGAGATAACATTAGCTTCCTTTGGGGTAACCTCAGGAACCACACACATGGTGGCTTTTCATGAACCATACTGAGAGTCCTATGTAGACTCATTTCTAGGGATGGAGAGCTCATCCTGGGCAGAGCTGCCGGGAGAGTCAGAGGGTTTCAGAGGCATTTGTGAACTAGGAGAAGACCAAAAAACTGACTGCTACAGACCTGGTAGAAACCAGGAAAATACTCCTTTTGTATATCTTTCCCATCTACCATCTACCTTAGAAGATGTTTGTTTGGTTTTTGTTTTGTTTTGTTTTGTTTTTTGTTTTTGTTTTTTGGATAGGAAGTAGAGATTTACAGAAAAATTAGATTAGACTTTTATTTCATGGGTTCATATAGCTACCCTTCAGTTAAAACATTTACCTTGTTTTGCTTTAACTCAAAAATTCTTTTGTTGTATATAGTCTTTGCTTGTGACTGTGACTTGAAGAAGCCTTCAGACAAATTGTATCTTGAGCATATACCCCAACTCTCTGCTTTCCCCTTTCTCCCATCCCCCTTCCCATTGGCCCCTGTTTGGTTTTTGTTTGTTTCACGGTAGGGGGTATTTTTTTTTAAGGGAACTCATTGGCCTTGTGACAGTTTTGCACTAGGGAGTGGGGCAGCCATTGGAGGGGAGAGTCTGTGCTCATTGGCCGCATTCAAAAGCCTCTCATGAAGAGCAAGTGCCCGACCTTGAGGTGCTTGTAGCCCCTGGACCTGCTCACCCGGCTGAAGGTGGTTAAAGAGAGAAGATTCTGTCTGTCGGCCTGGCACTTACTGGAGATTTTACTGAGCACCCCACCGCACCCACCCCCATGCCAGAGAAGGGAAACATTTCCTTGACGGTTGACTTTATATTGCGAAGCTTCTGAGAGATATGCATATGTATTCCTTGAACTGAACTAAATGACTCCTTTTGGTGTCCTTTCTAATATTTAAAACAAAACAAAAAGAAGAGGAAAGATATAACAACCACTCCCTTGGGCAGCATCTCAGATGCAGAGAAAATTCATAGGAGCAATTAAGACTGTAGGGTACTACAGTCCGAGGAGCGCTCTCACTCCTACATCACTGACTCTGAAATTTTGCTAGCACTTGAACAGTCCTCTGGATGGTACTCAGTCAAACTTACTCCATCTGTCCCTGCTTTAAGTCTTGTGTTCAGCGAGGCCCGAGTTCTCTACTCCATCCAGGATGCAGAGTAGTGATATGTCCTATTTGCTTTTCGTTTTTTTTCCCCCTTTTTTAAAAAAAAAGATATATTCTTTATTTACATTTCAAATGATTTCCCCTTTCCTGGTATCCCCCCCCCAAAAAAAAAGTCCCATAAGCCATCTCCCCTCCCCCTGTTCCCCAATCAACCCTCTCCTGCTTCCCTGTCCTGGTATTCCCCTACACTGCTGCATTGAGTGAGCCTTTCCAGGATCAGGGGCCTCTCTTCCCTTTGATGTCCAACGAGGCCATCCTCTGCTGCCTATGTGTCTGGAACCACGGGTAACTCCATGTGTACTCTCTGGTTGATGGTTTTGTCTCTGGAGCTCTGGAAGTACTGGGTGGCTCATATCATTGTTCCTTCTATATGGCACTGCAAACCCCTTCAGCTTCTTGGGTCCTTTCTCTAACTTCCCCATTGGGGACCCTGTGCTCAGTTCAATGGCTGGCTGGGAGTGTCCCCCTCTGTATTTTTTATGCACTAGCAGGCCTCCCAGGTGACAGCTATATCAGGCTCTGGTCAGCAAGCACTTGTTGGCATCCACAATAGTGTCTGGGTTTTGTGACTGTATATGGGATGGATCACTAGGTGGGGCAGTCTCTGGATGGTTTTTCTCTCAGACTCTGCTCCACATTTTGTATCTCCTTCTGTGGGTATTTTGTTCTCCCTTCTAAGAAGGACAAGACTATTCATATTTTGTTCTTCCTTCTTCTTGGGTATCATTTGATATGTGAATTGTGTCTTGGGTATTCCAAGCTTCTGGGCTAATATCCACTTATTTGCTTTTCTTTTCTCAGAAAAGAGAAAGATTGGCTGCACAGATTTTTTTTTTTTTTATCTAGCAGACACCTGCATTGTCTGGGATGTATGCCCTTTGTAGCAATCTGGCTTCTTCCTTGTTCACTTTAAGCTCTCTTAATGTCTTACACCTTGATTCTTGAGGTGACATTCTGCGGTATAAATGGAAGGTAAGACGCTGACACTCATTTTGCATCTGAGAAGAAGTTGCTACTGCAGCCTTTGTGGCTCAGGAGGGTGCAGGAGAAGAATTTAAGAATTCATCTTTGCATGATTTATTCCCAAAGCCCATTGTAAAAAAAAAATGCTCCTGATAATTTCAAGCTCATATTAAATTTTCTGCCATTCACAGAAAGGACAATTTGGGCAAGTAAGTGCTCATTAAAATTTATTTAGAGGGAATATTTTCCATTAGGGTGTTTCATTATTTAAGAAGAAAATAGAAGCCTATGCAAGTACTATATAATGCTCACACCAACATGACATTTCAGATAAATTACATTTAGATAAAGATAAACGTGTTTGGGTTTGGAAGACCAATTGATTCTAGTGGGTACCGTAGTTGCATAATTATAAGCCGGATTGAAAGAAATTGTTAAACAAGGATGAGCCCCAAGCAATCCACCAGCCAGACTAGAGAAAACCGTCTCTTGTTGCTCTAATTGCTTTTCTTTTTGCTTTACTGCTGTTTGGAACTCCATACCGTGGAGTGGATTTGGGTGTATTGGGATGGATCTGTTGGTGGCGAAGATGGGGGTGGTAATGGCAGTGCCAGCATCGGCATCTGCATCGGTACAAGGTTCCACATCCCATCACACTTAAGGAAATGGGAAGATGATTAGGCCACGAGCATGTATCTGCGCAGCATTGGTACCACATGTTGCTCTGAGGGACCACATTTTCCATGCACATGTTCTCCTTGCAAACCATTTCATAAATAAGTTCTGAAGATGCTCATTTTGTATCTCAAAGTTTTCTCCCTAGATACCCCAGATGCCTTTTTCTCTGTCTCCACCCTCTCTTAGAGTCTCTTAGGTGAAAAGAGAACCTATTGGCTTCCGATTTTTCCTCAAATGTATATGGTTGGCATTTCACCTAGGCTCTGCCCTACGGTTACCTGGCAACAGCCGGTGTGCCTAAATCACTTCACTATAAAAGGGGCTGCTTGCCCCCTCCTCTCTCCTCTTCTTGCTCTCTTGTCTTCTACACTTGCTCCTTATCCTCTTCTCCCTTTCTCCCGTTCCCCTCCCACCCTCTCCACCTGCTCATGGCCTACCTCTGCTACTCTACTCTCTTTCTCTCTCTACCTTTTCCTGTCTCTACTCTCTCAACTTCCTTCCCCGTGCCCTAAATAAACTATTCTATACTGTACTGTCCTGTGGCTGGTCCCTCGGAGGAGAAAGGATGCCTCAGCATGCGCCAAAAGACGCATTCTCTTCCCCCATGCCATACTGAGTCTCCACCAAACATCTTCTTCTTCTTCTTCTTTCTTCTTCTTCTTCTTCTTCTTCTTCTTCTTCTTCTTCTTCTTCTTCTTCTTCTTCTTCTTCTTCTTCTTCTTCTTCTTCTTCTTCTTCTTCTTTTAAAATGGTTCTTTTATTTTTTTTTCATTCTTTTTTTTTATTCGATATAATTTATTTACATTTCAAATGATTTCCCCTTTTCTAGCCCCCCCCACTCCCCGAAAGTCCCGTAAGCCCCCTTCTCTTCCCCTGTCCTCCCTCCCACCCCTTCCCAGTTCCCCGTTCTGGTTTTGCCAAATACTGTTTCACTGAGTCTTTCCAGAACCAGGGACCACTCCTGCTTTCTTCTTGTATCTCATTTGATGTGTGGATTATGTTTTGGGTATTCCAGTTTTCTAGGTTAATAACCACTTATTAGTGAGTGCATACCATGATTCACCTTTTGAGTCTGGGTTACCTCACTTAGTATGATGTTCTCTAGCTCCATCCATTTGCCTAAGAATTTCATGAATTCATTGTTTCTAATGGCTGAATAGTACTCCATTGTGTAGATATACCACATTTTTTGTATCCACTCTTCTGTTGAGGGATACCTGGGTTCTTTCCAGCATCTGGCAATTATAAATAGGGCTGCTATGAACATAATAGAGCATGTATCCTTATTACATGGTGGGGAATCCTCTGGGTATATGCCCAGGAGTGGTATAGCAGGATCTTCTGGAAGTGAGGTGCCCAGTTTTCGGAGGAACCGCCAGACTGCTTTCCAGAGTGGTTGTACCAATTTGCAACCCCACCAGCAGTGGAGGAGTGTTCCTCTTTCTCCACACCCTCTCCAACACCTGCTGTCTCCTGAATTTTTAATCTTAGCCATTCTGACTGGTGTAAGATGAAATCTTAGGGTTGTTTTGATTTGCATTTCCCTAATGACTAATGAAGTTGAGCATTTTTTAAGATGCTTCTCCGCCATCCGAAGTTCTTCAGGTGAGAATTCTTTGTTTAACTCTGTACCCCATTTTTTAATAGGGTTGTTCGGTTTTCTGGAGTCTAACTTCTTGAGTTCTTTATATATATTGGATATTAGCCCTCTATCTGATGTAGGATTGGTGAAGATCTTTTCCCAATTTGTTGGTTGCCGATCTGTCCTCTTGATGGTGTCCTTTGCCTTACAGAAACTCTGTAACCTTATGAGGTCCCATTTGTCAATTCTTGCTCTTAGAGCATATGCTATTGGTGTTCTGTTCAGAAACTTTCTCCCTGTACCGATGTCCTCAAGGGTCTTCCCCAGTTTCTTTTCTATTAGCTTCAGAGTGTCTGGCTTTATGTGGAGGTCCTTGATCCATTTGGATTTGAGCTTAGTACAAGGAGACAAGGATGGATCAATTCGCATTCTTCTGCATGCTGACCTCCAGTTGAACCAGCACCATTTGTTGAAAAGGCTATCTTTTTTCCATTGGATGTTTTCAGCCTCTTTGTCGAGGATCAAGTGGCCATAGGTGTGTGGGTTCATTTCTGGATCTTCAATCCTGTTCCATTGATCCTCCTGCCTGTCGCTGTACCAATACCATGCAGTTTTTAACACTATTGCTCTGTAGTATTGCTTGAGGTCAGGGATACTGATTCCCCCAGATTTTCTTTTGTTGCTGAGAATAGTTTTAGCTATCCTGGGTTTTTTGTTGTTCCAGATGAATTTGATAATTGCTCTTTCTAACTCTGTGAAGAATTGAGTTGGGATTTTGATGGGTATTGCATTGAATCTGTATAGTGCTTTAGGCAAAATGGCCATTTTAACTATATTGATTCTACCGATCCAGGAGCATGGGAGGTTTTCCCATTTTTTGAGCTCTTCTTCCATTTCCTTCTTCAGAGTCTTGAAGTTCTTGTCATACAGATCTTTCGCATGTTTGGTAAGAGTCACCCCAAGATACTTTATACTGTTTGTGGCTATTGTGAAGGGGGTCATTTCCCTAATTTCTTTCTCAGCCTGCTTATCCTTTGAGTATAGGAAGGCCACTGATTTGCTTGAGTTGATTTTATAACCTGCCACTTTGCTGAAGTTGTTTATCAGCTGTAGGAGCTCTCTAGTGGAGTTCTTTGGGTCACTTAGGTAGACGATCATGTCGTCTGCAAATAATGATAGTTTGACTTCCTCCTTTCCAATTTGTATCCCTTTGACCTCCTTATGTTGTCGAATTGCCCGAGCTAGTACCTCAAGTACAATATTGAAAAGATAAGGAGAAAGGGGGCAGCCTTGTCTGGTCCCTGATTTCAGTGGGATTGCTTCAAGTTTCTCTCCGTTTAGTTTGATGCTGGCTACCGGTTTGCTGTATATTGCTTTTACTATGTTTAGGTATGGGCCTTGAATTCCTGTTCTCTCCAAGACTTTAAGCATGAAAGGATGCTGAATTTTGTCAAATGCTTTTTCAGCATCCAATTAAATGACCATGTGGTTTTGTTCTTTGAGTTTGTTTATGTAGTGGATTGTATTGATAGATTTCCGTATATTGAACCAACCCTGCATTCCCGGGATAAAGCCTACTTGATCATGGTGGATGATCGTTTTGATGTGTTCTTGGATTCGGTTGGCAAGAATTTTATTGAGTATTTTTGCATCGATGTTCATAAGGGAAATTGGTCTGAAGTTCTCTTTCTTTGTTGGATCTTTGTGTGGCTTTGGTATCAGCGTAATTGTGGCTTCATAGAAGGAATTGGGTAGTGTTCCTTCTGTTTCTATTTTGTGGAATAGTTTGAAGAGTATTGGTGTTAACTCTTCTTTGAAGGTCTGGTAGAATTCTGCACTGAAACCATCTGGTCCTGTGCTTTTTTTGGTTGGAAGACTTTCTATGACTCCTTCTATTTCTTTAGGCTTTATGGGACTGTTCAGATGGTCTAGTTGGTCCTGATTTAATTTTGGTATTTGGTATCTGTCAAGGAAATTGTCCATTTCCTCCAGATTCTCCAGTTGTGTTGAGTACAGGCTCTTGTAGTAGGATCTGATGATTTTTTGGATTTCCTCAGTTTCCGTTGTTATGTCTCCCTTTTCATTTCTAAGTTTGTTAATTTGGATACTTTCTCTGTGCCCTTTGGTCAGTCTGGCTAAGGGTTTATCTATCTTGTTGATTTTCTCAAAGAACCAGCTCCTGGTTTTGTTGATTTTTTGTATGGTTCTCTTTGTTTCTACTTGATTGATTTCGGCCCTGAGTTTGATGATTTCCTGCCTTCTACTTCTCCTGGGTGAAATAGCTTCTTTTTGTTCTAGGGCTTTCAGGTGTGTCTTTAAGTTGGTAATGTATGCTCTCTCCATTTTCTTTTTGGAGGCACTCAGGGCTATGAGTTTTCCTCTTAGCACTGCTTTCATTGTGTCCCATAGATTTGGGTATGTTGTGTTTTCATTTTCATTGTGTTCTAAAAAGTCTTTAATTTCTTTCTTTATTTCTTCCTTGACCAAGGTATCATTGAGTAGAGTATTGTTCAATTTCCATGTGTATGTGGGTTTTCTGTTGTTTCTCTTGCTATTGAAGACCACTTTTATTCCATAGTGATCAGATAGGAGGCATGGGATTAGTTCTATCTTCTTATATTTGTTGAGGTCTGTCTTGTGACCAATTATATGGTCGATTTTGGAGAAGGTACCATGAGGTGCTGAAAAAAAAGGTTTATTCTTTTGTTTTAGGATAGAATGTTCTATATATATCAGTTAAATCTAATTGGTCCAAAGCTTCAATTAGTTTCATTGTGTCCTTGTTTAGTTTCTGTTTTCCTGATCGGTCCATTGAGGAAAGTGCAGTGTTGAAGTCACCCACAATTATTGTGTTAGGTGCAATGTGTGCTTTGAGTTTTAATAAAGTTTCTTTTATGAAAGAGGGTGCCCTTGCATTTGGAGCATAGATGTTCAGGATTGAGAGTTCTTCTTGTTGTATTTTTCCTTTGACCAGCAAGAAGTGTCCCTCAGAGTCTCTTTTGATGACTTTGGGTTGAAAGTCAATTTTATCTGATATTAAAATGGCTACTCCAGCTTGTTTCCTGAGACCATTTGCTTGTAAAATTGTCTTCCAGCCTTTTACTCTAAGGTAGTGTTTGTCTTTGACCCTGAGGTGTGTTTCCTGTAAGCAGCAAAATGTAGGGTCCTGTTTACGTATCCAGTCAGTTAGTCTGTGTCTTTTTATTGGGGCATTGAGTCCATTGATGTTAAGAGATATTAAGGAATAGTGATTGTTACTTCCTATCATTTTTGACGTTATTTTTTAAATTTGATTGCTTAACTTCTTTTGGGTTTGATGAAAGGTTACTATCTTGCTTTTTTCAGGGTGAAGTTTCCCTCCTTGTATTGGTGTTGTCCTCCTATTATCCTTTTTAGGGCTGGGTTTGTGGATAAATATTGGGTGAACTTGGTTTTGTCGTGAAATATCTTAGTTTCTCCATCTATGGTGATTGAGAGTTTTGCTGGATATAGTAGTTTTGGTTGGCATTTGTGTTCTCTTAGAGTCTGCATGAGATCTGCCCAGGACCTTCTAGCCTTCATAGTCTCAGGTGAAAAGTCTGCTGTGATTCTGATAGGTCTTCCTTTATATGTTACTTGGCCTTTTTCTCTTACTGCCTTTAATATTCTTTCTTTGTTTAGAACATTTGGTGTTTTGATTATTATGTGACGGGAAGTATTTCTGTTCTGGTCCAGTCTGTTTGGAGTTCTGTAGGCTTCTTGTATATTCATGGGCATCTCTCTCTTTAGGTTAGGGAAGTTTTCTTCCATAATTTTATTGAAGATATTTGCTGGCCCTTTAAGTTGTAAATCTTCACTCTCATCTATGCCTATAATCCTTAGGTTTGGTCTTCTCATTGTGTCCTGGATTTCCTGGATATTTTGGGTTACAAGCTTTTTGCATTTTGCATTTTCTTTAACTGTTGAGTCCATGGTTTCTATGGAATCTTCAGCATCTGAGATTCTTTCTTCTATTTCTTGTATTCTGTTGTTGATATTTGCATCTCTGTCCCCTGATTTCTTCCCAAGGCTTTCTATCTCCAAAGTTGTCTCCTTTTGAGTTTTCTTAGTTGTTTCTACTTCTGATTTTAGATCCTGGATGGTTTTGCTTAGCTCCTTCACTTGCTTGTTTGTGCTTTCCTGTAATTCTTTAAGAGATTTTTGTGTTTTTTCTTTCATGACCTCAGCCTGTTGACCAAAGTTCTCCTGTATTTCTTTAAGAGATTTTTGTGTTTCGTCTTTCATGACCTCAGCCTGTTGAGCAAAGTTCTCCTGTATTTCTTTAAGTGTTTTTTGCATTTCCTCCTTGTTGGCTTTTGTATTCTCCTGGATTTCTTTCAATGATTTTTGTGTTTCCCTTGCAAGGGCTTCTAACTTTTGATCCATTTTCTCCTGAATGTCCTTCATGTGTTCCTGTACCAGCATCATGACCAGTGATTTTAAATCCAAATCTTGTTTTACTGGTGTGATGGGGTATCCAGGACTTGCTGGTAGAGGAGAATTTGGTTCAGATGTTGCCATATTGCCTTGATTTCTGTTAGTGACGTTCCTGTGTTTGCCTTTTGCCATCTAGCTCTCACTGGTGTTACTTGGTCTTGTCAGTGCTGGACTCACCAGTGCAAGCTGCCCCTTCCCCGTTGGCCTCTGGTGCACAGCTTACACTCTGCACTGCCTGTAGACAGGGTGCTGTTGTCCAGGCTGTTAAGATCCCGAAGCAGGCACCTGAAGGCTCCCGCTGGGGCCCGCAAGATTTATTGGAGCACACCGACTTCTCCCAGCTGGCCGCCCGGAAGCCCCCACTAGCCTCTTGAGGGACCTGGAGATGTGGCGGCCACCCAGGCTGATCTGAAGCGGAGAGTTGACCTGAGGGCTTCTGCCTGAGGCCTTGCCCCAGATTGTGTCTGTGGGCCAGATGGAACCCGTGTGCACCCCCAGGGAGCTCCGAAGGTGTATGTTGCTGTGACCTCCCCTGTGTTCCGCTCACTCCGCTGGGCAGCCGATTTCCCCAACCGGGCTGGCGCACACTAGGTTAGCCTTGTCGCCCGGGCCCTGAGTCCAGGCAAACACCTGGGAGGCCAAGGACCGAGCAAAGTTTCTCTAGGGCTATGACTGTTATTTGGGTCCGCCAGGTGACCCGGATGGCGGGCGTGTGCGTCCGCGCTCCCCGAAAGCACCGGGAGAGTCTGTTGTGCTAATAACCTCCTGGGCGGGTTGACACACAGATGGCCCACCAAGCCGCCCAGTTCTTGGGGTCAGTCCTGTGCCTTTTGGGGCCTAGACCCCCGTTTTGTTAGCCTCAGGGTACGCTTGTTAGCAGTCTCTGCCCTCTGGAGCACTCTGGCTCCTGTAGGCAAAATGGCGGCGCGTGCGCCGGCCGGGGCAAAAAAAACTCCTGGCTGGGTTGGCGCCCCGATGGCCACTCGAACAGCCCAGGGCCTGGGTGCAGGCCAACGCCCGTCTGGCTCAGACCCCTGCGATGTTGGGCCTAGGATTATGTTTGTGTACCTCAGTCTGACCGATCTCTGGAGCCCGGGATCAAGATGGAGGTGAGTCTCTCCTGACTGGCGGGAAGCCGAGTTCTGAAGTGGCTTCCATGCAGCGAAAGGCTCCGCAGAACCGCAGCTGCTTGCTGCCCGGCTGGTCAGCGAAGGTCAGTGGTCGTGGGCGCAGGGCCTAACTGGACCCTGTGTCGCCTTGGTTCTACCGCTGATGGCCCTTCAGCTGGAGCAGCCACTGCTACCGCCGCCGCCGCCGCCGCCTCCGCTGCCGCCGCCGCCCTAAATGGTTCTTTTATATTCCTTTATGAGCATGGTGCTGGTATCTGCTCAACACCTGGCCACTGTCTCGTTATGTGAATGAATGTTTTGCCTAAATGTATATATGTACATCCCTAGTGAATACAGAGGTCAGAAGACAGCATCAGATCCTCTGGAACTGGAGTTACAGGTCTTCTTCTTCTTCTTCTTCTTCTTCTTCTTCTTCTTCTTCTTCTTCTTCTTCTTCTTCTCCTTCTCCTTCTCCTTCTCCTTCTCCTTCTCCTTCTCCTTCTCCTTCTCCTTCTCCTTCTCCTTCTCCTTCTCCTTCTCCTTCTCCTTCTCCTTCTCCTTCTCCTTCTCCTTCTCCTTCTCCTTCTCCTTCTCCTTCTCCTCCTCCTCCTCCTCCTCCTCCTCCTCCTCCTCCTCCTCCTCCTCCTCCTCCTTCTCTTTCCTTCTCCTTCTCCTTCCTTCTCCTCCTTCTCCTTCTCCTTCTCCCTCTCCCTCTCCCTCTCCTTCTTCTTCCTCCTCCTCCTTCTTTTTCTTCCTCTTCTTCTAGAACAAATGTTCTACACATAGCTTCTTGGTTATCACCCATGCTTTTCTTTCTCTCGCACAATCTTCTGGAAATCTAACATATTTCATGAATCTTCACTCATTCTACCCCTTAGGAGGCATGTGGCTGGCTATTTCTACCTTGATTCTCATGGCAAGTCTAGGTTCTTTCTTACTTTCCAGCCCTTGCATTATTAGCTACTGAACTAGCCTAGACTTGAGTATATCCTGGGCAGAGAGAATGTTGCCAACTCATTATAGACATACACTGGTCAAAGGTGTAAACTATTTGACTTTGGTTAAACTATTTATGCCCTAAGTCCCAATATCATTGTTGAAAAGACAAACCTCCCGGGGAAATGTTGAAGTTAATGTGTGATAATGAGGGACTGGTGAGGTGACTCAGTGATTAGGTCACATACTGCTCTTACAGAGGACCTGGGTTGGATCCCAGCATACACATAGCCTGCAAAAATCTGTAACTCTGGTTCCAGAGGATCAGACACTCTAATCTGACCTCTGATGGTACCAAAAGTACACACAGTGTACATTCATACACTTGGACTAAACACAAAATAAACAAAGATATATTTTATTTATTTAAAAAAATTTTTTTTACTTATTCACTTTATATTCTACTCAGTGTCCAGGTCCTGGTCAGCCTCTCCCACAATCCTTCCTCCATCTTCTGCCCCCCCTGGGCATCATGAGATAATGAGTAGACAATGAAACATGCTTCTGTTGATTTGACAAACATAGATACTGCAGGTTCTGTGTGCTCCAGACCATGGTACTTCCTGGTCCTTCTTCTCATCTTGCTTCAAGGCTGTAGGTAAAATGAGGTTAACCATCAGTAACCAGAGCAACACCATCAAACCCTTCAGTGCTTTCTTCACTCTGTGCATTTAACGGAATGTTCCCTTCTCCAGTGTTCAACTGTGTGCATGATCAACATTTATTTACATTTCTAAGTGGATGACGTGACTTGGAAGTTTTGAATGACAAGTGCTAAATCAGACTGTGTTTCACACAAAGTAGCACTTAGGGAAGAGTCCTGATAGATTTTTTATTATCTTTATGACACTTGTCAGGTGGCGAGTATGGTCTTCCCCTACACTGTTCACGTAGGGATGTCTGCCTTGCTTAAGATGCAAAGGATTTGCTCACCCATCTGAAATGCACAGTTTTTGATAAAGTAAAAAAAAAAAAGTATTGTTTTCTCTCATCTTCTTTCAAAAATTAACCAACAGATAGGTAACTTGAAGTTTAGTAGGTATGACTCAAATAAGGCCTGTCGTTAAAAGGACTTTCGTTTTATGCAATTGGTTACCTTTTAAAGATCATTTTTTTTTTTTTTTTTTTTTTTTTAGTTTTAGGGATTAAGCTTGGGCTTCTATATATGTCATGGAAAGAACTCCACTTTTTAAAATGTTTGTTTTTTATCTGTGCATATACACACACGTGTATGTCTGTATGAGTGTATGCATGTCTGTGTGGACACTTGCAAGTGCCAACAGAAAGGTGTCAGGTGCCATGAAGCTGGATTTACAGGAGGCTGGGAAGCCCCCCTCTCCCACTGTGAGGGCTAGAACCCAAACTGGTCTCCTCTGCAAGAGCATCGAGTGTGTTTTTTGCTGCTGAGTAATATTTCTGACCCACATTCTTCACTACGAGAATATTAGTTATGTACTTACTTCTGCAAGTCTGGTATTACCCATATTTAATTCCTCCAGAAAGCAAATTGATTGCCATATTTAGATACAAACTTTTCAGAAAAAATCGTCACAAAGAAAGAAAGAAAGAAGGAAGGGAGGGAGGAAGGAAGGAAGGAAGGAAGGAAGGAAGGAAGGAAGGAAGGAAGGAACAAAAGAATTAGAGTGCTTTAGTAGCTCTGGGAAATCTGAAGCTCTGGGTCCAGAGCCCCTGCTTGATCACTCCTGACTCCACGACAGTAGCTGAGTACTTCTTGCATTTATATATTGCCACTGTTCTGGCTGATCTAGATTGTCAACTTGACCATCTAGAATCAACTAAAATGCAAGCTTTGCTGGCACGCCTGTGAAGGAGAGTTTCCATTCAGTTCTTTGAGACAGGCAGGACCACCCTAAATGTGGCAGCCCCAATAGAAGGACACTCTGCTTTTGTCTGCTTGCCTTAACTTTTACTGACAAGTCCATCTATCCACCCATTACTGCGGCATTCTTTCACCAATATTAGAACCAATCTCTTTGGGATTTCCAAATAGAATGAAGACCACAAGCTCTCCAGGAATCCTCCGAGGGCTTCAAGGCCAGATTGAAACTGCCGAATCGTTGAACCTGTGCAATTACTGGATTCTAGACCTCCTCAATGTGAGATAGCTATTGCTGGATTACCCAGACCACAGCTTGTAAGCTGATCTAATAAACCCCTATGTGTTCTTTCTATTGGCTTGGTTCCTTTTAAGAACCCTAAGCAGTACGTCCATCTTCCTCTAAACCTGGCTTTGTGTTCCCATGCTCTGGCACAGAATTCAGCGAGGAGACAAGAGGAAACTTTCTAATGTTCCTGTAGGCTCCTTAAGTGGCACATTTTCCTGATGATACCATAGGGCATCTTCAGATGCCTATATTTTCTGGCTTATGTACTGGTATATGTTTAGTTTTAACTTAAAAATCTTACCTTTAAGACTCAGCACAGGCTCTGTCCTCACATGAGCCCTCGTTAAAGTCAAGCACTGTTTACGTTATTCTCGGGAAGTTGTTATGCTTAGTTCTACTGCAGAATTTGACATTCATCCTTGGTAAGATTTAGCATCGTCGCACTCATTGTAAATGCAGACAGGGTAGGGGATGGGAAAGAAACAAGACAGGTAAGTACGTGCTCTTATTTGTAACAAGTTTTATTTCTCTTCAGTCTGAGGTTTTTCTTTTTTGGGGGGTGGGGAAGTTTGTTTGGGTTTCTTGAAAATGTATCTTTTAATTTTTAAGTAGTTAGGAAAGCAAATGTAGAGGCTCAATGTTAGAGCATGAGTTTAATGTGTGTGAAGTCCTGGCTTTAAGGTCTAGCCCCCTCCAATCCCTCTGGGGGAAAAAAAATCAAAGAGGGAAAAAAAAAACACCTAAAGGAAAATGGGGAACTGCTGTACACAGAAGTGTGAAGGAGACTCTGGCAGGTGTGGCAACCTTCACACCTACTAATGGCCACTCCCCGGACTTGCCAATCACACAGGATCTAGGCTGATTATAGAACAGAACGTTTCTTCATAGATGCCAGGAGTGACAGTGATGGTTATTTGTTTTCAAGCCTCATTACTGATGTTTGAAATGTATAAACTGCCAAATCATTTAGTTGAGATCCTGAAAACTGATTGACATATTGGTAATAATGTATATTTGGCTAAAAACTGAAAGAAGGCATACTTAACATAATCTACTAGTGGGCTTCACTTGAAAGATAATGATTGGGCTGGAGAGATGGCTTAGTGGGTAAGAGCACTGACTGCTCTTCTGAAGGTCATGAGTTCAAATCCCAGCAGCCACATGGTGGCTCACAACCATCCCTAAAGAGATCTGATGTCCTCTTCTGGTGTCTGAAGACAGCTACAGGGTACTTACATAAAGTAAATCTTAAACAAAAAAGAAAGAATGACCTATTGGCATTTTAAACTATTACTTAGGCGAAAGTCACTACTCTTTTGTCTTTAGATTTATTTATTTTTTTAAATTATGGATACGTGTGTGTCTGTTGACGCATGTTCTTATCAATGTGGGACCCCTGGAGCTGGAGATGTGGGTACTGGAAACTGATCTCGGGTATTGGGTAAGAAAAGTATGAGCTCTTACCCCCGAGCCATCTTTCCACTACTGTTTTAGGGGAAACAAGCTATAATAACATCTCATCCATAACAGCTCACGTAGTTTAGCAAGGCTACCTCCAGGTGCAAACAGCAAGAACAAATGTCTAATGATAAAGTGGCTGAAAACAAGATTCTGGAAAACGTGGAATTTAGAGACCCAGATAATATTTGACAATAGAACATCAAACAAATGGAAAATTTCACTGAGAAATGATAACCTTAAAAACTGGTATCAAGACCAAATGACTGTCCTAAAAATAAAAAATAAAATAAAACACCCAATGATATTTGATGTAAGAAAACTCAGAGGAAGGAATTAACCTCAGAATGGACACAATATAAAGTATTTGCAAATATGATCAATTCAGAGTAAATATCAAGGCATCTGAAGAGTACAGAATAATGAACAGCGAGACGTGAAGCTTCCCATGTGAACGGAAAGACCTGAGGGGGACGTTTTCAACTGTAGACGGGATACTTACCGAAACCCTGAGAGCACGGGAAAACCCAGAAATCAACACTTGAAAAAATCAAGAGCCAGGACTCCAAATCCGATGGCAGATGTTGCTTTACTGATCAAGTTCCTCCATGAGTTCTGGAGAGACGACTCACTGGCTAAGGGCACTTGTTCTCTCAAAGGAGCTGGGTTAGATTTCTACAACCCACAGGACCTCTCACAACTGTCTGTAACTGCAGTTCCAGGTGATACAGCCCCCTCTTCTGGCCTCTGCAGGCATTGGACACGCATGCACAGATAATATACACAGGCAAAGTTAAAAAAAAAATCTATTTTTAAACACATAAAATAAATGTATAAAAACATAAAAAGAATCCCAGTGAACACTGATTCAAATAAATTCAAAACATACCATGCCCAGGCACATTATATTTAACTGATAAAGTCCAAAGACAGATGGAGAGAGAGAAAGAGAAAGAGAGAGAGAGGAGAGAGAGAGGAAGAAAAAGAAGAGGAGGACAGGAGAGGGAGGAGAAGGAGGGGGAGGAGGAGGAGAGGAGAGGAGAGGAGAGGAGAGGAGGGGAGAGGAGAGGAAAGAAATGGCAGTTTGAAGGGAGCAAGAATAAAACTGACAGGTAATTTTCTAAACAGTATTAAAATTAAGAAAGTGAATGGAATATTTATAGAATCCAAACTAAAAATATATACAAATTTACAATGCTGTTTAACAAAATAATGTTCAAAAATGAAAAGCAAATAGACATTTCTTACAACAAAATAATGAGACTTTAGCACTGATATATTCACCCTCTCCATGTGAAATACTAATGGGGGCTCCACTAGCTTAAAGGAAATAATTTCAGTTGGGAATGTCAGCCTGAAAAAAAAAAAAAGAATAAACGACCCATGAATAAGAAGACAGAGAAAAAAGAATCAAGATTGCTAACAACTGGAGGACCAAATTCACAGGGAAAATAGCAGCAACAGCCTAAAGCCATTAGGACAAGTGGATTTAAACTTTTGGTGTCCACAAGTGCAACTCAGGAGATGGAGGAAGTTTGGTCTCCTCTCAGTGAGTACAAGAACAACTCCCAAAAGTGGAAGAAGAGAGTCTAAGTGTATTATAACGTAAGGGCAGTTTGGTAGGAAGGAGCTGCCGTGAGATTGTCCTGAAGGGGAGATGCATCAGGGAACAGGAGCTGAAGGACAAGGAGTACAGGTCTGCAGGTCCTCAGTGTTGCTATACCACAGGCCACACAGTAATGACTGCGCGTTTTCATATTACAAGAGAACACTGTATGGCCAACGTGTAAAATTCAGTGACATCACAATGGGGAATTGTATCATGATGGGATTAGTAGTGCCAATGAGCACTGTGATGTCACAGGAGCAAGTTATGATGTCACGATGAGGCATTATGTAATAATAAAACATTATTGTTATTATTACTATTGTTATGTCACAGTGGTAGCTTGTGATGCCAAATGAGCATTGTGCAGTTGTCAGAATGGCACACTGTGATGTTCAGAATTGATAAGGCACAATAGAACCAGTTTGATGTCACTACTGGGCATTGTAGAGACAGATTCTGAAGTCACATGCATTATTACGATGTCACGCCAAAGTATCGTGATGCCACTGTGAGTGTACCTTGGCACCCTCAAAGGCCATTCATTGTGATAGCCAAATTGAGCATTGCAATGTAATACTTCATGGAGTCACGATGGGACATCAGCATGGTGATGTCACAAGGAGAGCATTGTGATGCCAGTGGGGCAGAGTTGAGTCATAGGTGACAGTGTGGTATCACAATGGAGCATTTGATGTCACAGTGGAGCATTGTGGTATCGTAGTGGATGCTGTGCTGTCAACAGGGCACTTTGAAGTCTCAATGGGGCATTGTACCATAACAAGGGAGCGTCATAGTCTGATGATGTGGCCTTGTGACATCACAAACAGGCACTGTGGTGTCCCAAGTGGGCATTGTGATAATACAATAGGGCATTGTCATAGTGAAGCACGGCAGTGCTATAGTGAACACTGTGATGTAGCCTTGGGTATCACAAGGGCAATTGCTATGAGGGTGCACGATGATTTCACCATGGCCCCCTTGATGTGGTACCGTAAAGGGAATTGTTACATCAAAATGGAGACTGTGGTATCACATTGCTAGGAGACACAAACTCTATGTAAAATGGGACTGGGTCTCTAAAGGGAACAAGAAAAAACTTCCTTCCAAAGCCTGAGAGCAAGGGATTCCTGACTCTTACAGGCTTTCACAGGGTTGGGCAAGCTTTGTCCCACATGATCTAGCTTGGTCGGGTCTACATGCCAAGGGCGTGAAGGCACTAGATGCCACAAACTTAATCTTGCAGCTGCAATAGGGAGGGACTGCAGCACAGCGTACTCCTTATAGCATAGTTGTAGAGGTACACCGAGAGAGCCCCCTCCTGCAAGAGAGAGCTTCAGTTTGGCATGGCCTGTCTCACGGGAGAGGAGGAGAAGCAGCTGTAGGGCCTCGTATCTAACAGAAGGGCTAAAATAGGTGGAAGGATAGATAGATAAATAGTAAAGTCAAAGCCCTCTGGGAGGAGGACTAAACAGTTATCTTTCCTGCTGTGGGAGA